>NC_092859.1:38385609-38431993 GCF_032062135.1 Pyxicephalus adspersus
CCCATCATATAGCACATGCCCTAAATTAAATTAAATTAAATTAAAAAGGGGAACTTTTTGACAGCTGTCTGCTGGCACTCTTTTCCTCTACCTAATCCACAAACGAATACAAACTATTCAGAATTTATCATCTGAATAAAGAAAGAATCTTGGGAAAACTCTTCCCTCCTTCGCTTCCTTTTGTCACAACAAATAAGTACAATAGAATCTACACTCCTAATAACATCTTAATAACAGAGTTTTCAAAAGAGAGATAAATCCTGGGAACTCGGCTCCCTTCTCTCTTTCTTCCTTCTCCCCATTACAACCCAAACCTATATATAAAAAAAACAATTGTTCTCCAATTTAGCGCCCTTTATCAAAATTTTATCAAAATTCAGGAATACCATCATCTATAATATTATATATATATATATATATATATATATATATATATATATATATATATATATATATAATATCCCTCACCATAGTGCTAGAACAAATTACCACATTTTGGGAACAACCTCAGCCATTTTGACTTTTAAATTTTACTACCAATATGGGTCTCTGGATTCCCTGAGTGAAACACCTCAGGAAAATGAAACAAAACCTGAGTAGTTTTTACATATGCTTAACTATATGAGCTATGTGATCTCTGTATTTCTCTGTGATTACTGATGATTAATACTGATTGTCACACTTACCTCTTCTCACTAAAGCGCAGGCATCTCTCTCCTGCGTATTTGGACAGTTCTGACGCTGGGCATACCTCTAATTCCATTTATTACTAAACGTGGTAGAACAATATATAACCTAAGTACTCAATGTATGATGATTACTTTTTAAATCAAGCCTACTGTGTTTTGATATAACAAGTTTTGACATGTTTTCTATATTGTTGCCAAAAAGCCATCTTTCTCTTACCTACTCTGGTATATGAATATTACTGGCTTGGCACCCATTACTATACTAGCGACTACCCATTGGTAAAACTTTTCTTCCTTTTTCCCCACTTTATAAATAGAAGGTCAGTTACACTTTAATTACTTTATTCTGAATATGTACAGTACATTATAATTAAATGACCTGCAGACTGTTATCATTTGACATATTCTGCATTCTTATACATGACAGTATTCCTGATTTGTACATTAGTACATATACATTACATAATACATATGGCTGTGCATTTGCTACTGTTCATGCAACTGAAAAACTTTCTTTTCTTCATCTATTCCCACTACCACATAATGTATAAAATATAATAAGATGGAACTTCTATACACAAATCATCTATACCAGGGGTGTCCAAACTTTTTGCAAAGAGGACCAGGTTTGGTGAGATGAAAATGTGTGGGCGCTGACCATTCAGCCTGACATTCTCTAAACCATTAACATTAAGGGTTAGTGTGGGCGTGGTCTACGCAGGTCCTGCACAGCACACACCCACCATGGTGACGTAAGGGATTCCCTGTGCACCGAGTCCGGTGTCAGTGCAGGCTCCGTGCTGAGCACGTTCTTAAAATCAGAGTGGGCGTGGTCCATGTGGGTCCTGCACACGCTCACTTTGACGTAGGGGATTCCCTGTGCACACATGGGGCTTCTGTCCTGTATATTATTATCATTGTCGGGCTGATAATTGGAAGGCGGTTGATCAACTCTAATGAAATATAAAATAGCTTTTTTGTATAGTATTTTATACTGTGGTCAACAGTGCTGGCAGGCTGCATATTATTGATTTTATGACAGAGGCTACGGGCCGCAATTGACACCCAGACCAGACTTTGGACATGCCTGATCTATACCTTGGTCAAATAACTTGGTCACAAAATGTTACATGTTTTAAAATTTTAGTCCTTTACACATTTCATTATTTGGCTTTATGAGAAGGACATATTTTCATGCAAAATAAAAACACCATTTACAATTTTTGTTAGGAAGACAAGAAAAAAAAAAAAGATAAGATTTATGATGCAATCACTTATTTTAATGTTCACTCCTCAAACCACTTGCACTTACATATACAAACATGACTTAAGTTTCCTCCAATTCAGTTGTGTTGAACTTTTTCATCCTCGTTAATTTGTCTTTTAACATTTATCAGTTGACTAGTGCTGCAGTATAATATCCCATCATAATAGAATATCATAGAAAATTAGACCACTATATAACAAATTAGAACTTTCTACACCTTTAATGTGGCCAATAACCTGTACAATTCAATTGAAAAGCAAACAAATCTGTAAGGGGAAAATATAAACATACAATAGACTGGTTGCATAAATGTGCACACCATAAAACTGAAACTTTGTAGAAGCACCCTTAGATTTAATGACAGCATTTATTCCTCTTGGGTAGGCGTCTAACACCATGGTACATCTTGATTTAGCAATATTTGCCCATTCTACCTTTCAAAAGTGCTCCAAATCTGTCAAAATACGAGAAATCTCTTGTTTACAGCACTCTTTAGGTCACCCCACAGATTTGTTTTATTAGATTTAGGTCTGGGCTCTGGCTGGGCCATTCCAAAACTTTAATTTTCCTCTGGTGAAGCCATTCTTTTGTTGATTTGGATCCATGTTCAGGGTTATTGTGAAGTGTCAGCTTTCTAGCAGACACCTGAAGTTTTTGGACCAAAAGTTACTGGTATTTGGAACTGTTCATAATTCCCTTCACCTTGACTCAAGTTCCAGCTCAAGAAAAGCCCCCCCCCCCCCAAAGCATGATAATGCCACTGTGGCAGGAAATTAAATGAATGCTCAATAAACTGAAGCAATGTTGTAAAGAAGAGTGGGCCAAAATACTTTAACAACAATGTGAGAGATTAATAAAGTCATACAGAAACAATTACTTTAAGGTATTGCTGCTAAGCATGGTTCTACAAGCTATTGAATCATGGGGTATACTTTTTCACACATGGATTTCCAATTTTGGCTTCAGTTTTGATGAATTAAAAACGTGTGTTGTTTTTAATTTGAGTTCAGATTAAAATAAATAAAAAAAACTGCTAGAGAACTTTATTATTAAAATTATTATATATTATGCCCTAAATAAATTATTATGCCCTAGATAAATAAAAATTCACACTGAAAAAGGATGTGCCTTCTTTTTGTCATAAATGTATGGATGAATCTACTCTTGCCATTCTTTTAACTCATTCCATGGTTCGTACGTGTGTCAACCCCCAACCATCCAAAGAAGTTATAAGGCTAAAAAGCATAATAAAGACAGGAAAAAATATGTAAAAAACTTAATGCAAATACCTTTGTTCCACTCAAAAGAGACGACAGAGAGAGGTATGTATAGAAATGTGCAGGTTTCTGATGCCACGATCCTTTTTGTTCTGCATACCAGGATGAAAAAAAGCAGAGCTCACATAGCATAAAATCCTTTACTTTTTATTAATAAAACAAGTTAAAACATGACATTTAAATATATTATATATTAATATTGCTGTTTTCCAGCACCAGGGAAGAAATGCTTAGACAATCACGTTCTCTTCCAATGTCCTGATCCTAAGCAAATGTGCCCTCAGTGGCCTGGGACAAGAAACTGGTGCCAGCAGAAGACGGAATTAGGGCTTGTGTAGATGAACAAATATGTTCTTTGATTGCCTTTTTAGATCAGTCTAACAAGCATCTTCCAGAGATGGTTCTTACCTGCCTCAGATTGCTTTGCATTCCCATTGTCTATAATATATACAGTGAAATATATTTTCCAGATTATAGGTTAGTAATAAAGCGAGCCTATACCCAATTTGGGTATAAGGATATATAGAAAGGAGACGGGGATTCAGCATATAAGAAATTAACCGTTTCAATCAAATATTTGGTCCGTCGCGTTTCGCTATTTAGGCTTCCTCAGGGGTACGATTGTGACGGTTGCTGTCTAAATACATTTAAAAACCAGGAAGTCTAAATGGCAAAATGCGTCGGCACAAATATTTGATTGAAACCGTTTATTTTCCTATATGCTAGAAGCGAATTGTATAGCACAAATATTTGAACTCTGTGGGTATATAACAAAGTTCAAGATATATAAACGTATTTTGATGAAATTATGATGTATAAGAATATTAATACATAATGATAATAATACATATTAATACATAATCTCTTTTCTATATATCCTTATACCTGCATTTATTATGGGGTGGCAACAAATCAGCTACCTTTCAAAACACCAATTAGAGAGACAGAACTAAAAACCTTGTAATTATATACCCAATTTGCTTATTTGCCATTTTTGTATGTACGGGAAGGAAAGACCTAAAGCGATGTTTCTATGTACATTTGCTGGGATCTTCACCGTTCATCAGGGAGTTACAAAGCTAGTAGCATTCCCACTGCTAGCAACCCTCAGCCAGTGGAAATATTCTTCACTGTGTTCATTAACAACAGGGCTTGGTGGTTTTTATGGAGCACAGATCATCAGGGGTGGGAACACTGCTTGCTGTGTAACTCCCTAATGAATGGTAAAAAGTCTTGAGATAGCAAATAATTTAGGATGTGTAGGGGTCTGCCTTTTTCTATCTGCTTGCTGACGTGTAACTTTGTAAATATCAAATAAAGTTGTTGAAGTTTTCCTGCCCCTGATAGTGGCTTGGGAAACCCCTTCAGGAGTTAGAGAAATGCAGGAGATACAGGGTCAGAGAGGAGAACATGTGCTCAGCCAGGATGGATCCCTGCATCCCCTTTTTAGAACACACTGACTGCCTTGTCTGTATGTAGTGCATTATTATATATGTGATATCTTATCAGAGATCACTTTGGGATATCCCTACAGTCAGTGTATGAGCTATATATACAAATATATATGTGTGCTGCCCTTTTCAGTTATCTTTACTGATCTGCACCCTCTGTCTAGTTACACCTAGCATAGGTTAGGCATCCGATGGCCCATAGGTAGCAGAGGTCCGGTTGCATTGGCAGATTAGTGTGATTGTTAGGGTTTAAGTGGTAGGGCAGATTGTTCCTGAACTACAGAGACTTTGCCTGCATTCCTGAAATCCAGGATCACAGCATACACAGCCCAATTGCCGGTTGGAGGATTTCCTTGCTGCTGTTTTGGAGGATCATCTCATCAGGACATCTTTACTACAATCAACTCCAGAGGCCTCTGCAACTCATCCTGACACTGATCAGTACTGGAGGTATTTGTGTTAATAGACTGTATATATATACCCGGGTATACCTGTGCACAATTCTCCTCAGGACTCTGCTGTGTGCTTGTTATGTGTACACATTGATGTTTATAGATGATATATATTGTTATTACTGTTTTGAGATATAAAGCTTACAAATACTCCAACCTGTGTGTTCATTTAGCTGCAATGGTTAATGTTGTATGCTGGGTGTAGTGGTTCCTCAGATGTTTTATATTGCTATTATTTCTGGTTAATGTCCCAGGAAGGGAGCCCCTCTGCTAACAGAGACCCTGTCCTGGGTGGAGGCACTGCCAACTTTATTATTATCCTCACTCTTCCACATAGCGAAGGCTCAGGATCCTCTTTGTTATCTACAGGTTAGCGCCATAGCTTGTTTTGTGGGAGTCATTTACATTACCCCCCCCATAACAGGGCTACAGATGTCTCTGGACTGCATGGAAGAGTCGTTGTATTACATATTTTCTTATTATTTACATAAGTAAAATTCCACCTTTATAAGACAAATATTTGTGTTTTTTACACTTTTATATATCACTAGAGGGCGCCAATGTGATATCCAAATAAAGCCAAACCCAGCACTAGTAAACTGCAGAAACAGCTTGTTAGACAAGGAAACCTGTTTGTTTACATGCAGGCTGGGGACAGAAAATGAAATACATAACAAGCCAATTTGGCTAGACATGTTTTATTAATGAAGAAAACAGTAAGAAAACCTTGGATGGATGCCTTCTGTTAAATGACCAGGGAATCTAACACACAAAATGATGAACCAGCTGATGGTTCTTTGGTATGCAAAACTACTGTACTGTACATTTGTCTGTGTAGAAAATTTAACTAATAAACGTAAGCATTTAATGCCAATGACAAACTTGTGGTGCTGTCCCTGGCAGCACAACTCATCATCAACAGGATTGCTAAACAAACCCAACATTGAATTGCAGCAGCAGTGGAGCAATATTGTAAACCCAGATGATTGAGTTCTGCTACTGCTAGGTGTGTTGAGCTTGAGGAAAGCTAGCTACTTACTAGAATTTTATTATTTAAAGACTGTAACTTTCAGCTATGGAAAGGACCATATTTATATTTTGACAAATCCCATTTAAATGTAAAGCACTTTTTTTAATTTGAGTGTTTAGTTCTACTTGAATTTTCTGCAGCAAGATTCCTGAAAGTTTCTCATCTAAATTCTGTACTTTGTATCTTCCTAATTCTGATTGCTCTAATATGATTGTAATATTAGAATAATGTTTAAAACTGGTTAGCGTAAACCTCTTAGTAAAGCAGGTAGAAGGTAGAAGAGTTATTTAAAAAAATAGATTAGTTAAATCAGCAGATGGCAAACAAATGGCAGTAATGGGCCTTACAGTTATATACCCTGATGAAAAACCAAAGCCCTCAGCTGGTATTCCTTGTTCATCACATGTTCCCTGGCGGTAAGTTATAGTGCAGTTACAGCTTCCTCATGCCATTGAACTGCCTTACCCACTGCAGCCCTACAGGGAATGAATGGCGGCACCTCTCACTGCCGCCGGCTGTCAATTCTGCAGATTCCGTTTTTTATGAAGCTAGGTGGGATCACAGGTCTGAACCTACCCTAACAGTACCAAATGGCAGTTAAAAAAAAAAAAAAATATTACATGGAATATATTACAGCTAAAGGTAAACCCATTCTTTGCTTATATTCCTTTGCATTTGACCAGCAGGTAAATCAGCTGAATAGCGAGTTCTATTTGCTCCACTAGTCTAACACTGATATGCTTATAAGAGGAGAGAATATAGGGATGATGTCCTCTACATGTGGAGATAACATTTTCCCATCTATCTGAGATGACTACATACCTCCTCAAATCTCTTGCAGAAGGGAGTTGTTCTGCAGTTCTGTCCTCCATAGATACAATATAGTGAGTTAGCATTGTCACTCTAAGACACTAAGTATGTTATTGGCAAAATTATCAGGGGAAAATAAAAGAAAAAACATTTAAATAGCAGAAAATATTGCAGCTACCACATATAAGAAATAAAAAATAAATGATATTATAGTTCTTGGGTTTAACTTTGTGTTTTATTCAAAGTAACCCGTAGATGGTGCTCTGTATATAATTTATTGCTCCCAGTGTGATAAATGTATCTGGGCCACAGTACAGCACTTCAATCTAAGCCTTACTGAACTGTGCCATATCCCTGTACAGCTAAAACATGTTTTAGAAGCTTACTCTGGCCCATGGTATTTTTAAAAAGTTTTTTTTCTGTGTGACCTGTGATTGTAACAAGCTTTTTTATGATGTAACCTGTTCTTCTCCATCTATTAATCTTCTGCAGAGACCTTTGCGAGCTGGCAGTCTGCTCAATAAAATAGGACATCACTATTTTTTATGGCTGGCTTCATAACCTATATATTTGTCATCTTACCTGCTGAGGAGCTTACAGACTGCTTTATTTTAGAATTTGGGCTTATTGAACCAGGCAGTGTAAAGGGCAGTAACTCCTGGGCAGCCAGGAAAGATTCATTGTACTATAGTCAAATAATCCTGCAGGAAACTGTACTAAAAGGAATATGTTGGCTGGTGGTAAGTACTAAATCACTGTACTAATACAAATATATGAATCCAAAGTTTTGTCATTATTTTCTACATACAGGTGTTTTTTTGGATCCATGACTTAGAGATGGCTAGAATTATAATATTTTTCGAAAATTACAACCAGCAGGCCTTTATTTTAGATTTAAAGTTGTACCACCACCACAAACACAAGGGCAATGCGTGTAAATGTGTTGACCTGCAGTGCAGATTGCCACTCCTGGGTACATGGCAGCAGTTTGCTATGCACATGGGAGCAGCCAAGTCTGGGACCTTATATGTGCACAATGTAAATACATTATATTTTCCCTATTGTTTGGTAACACACGCACACCAAGAAATATTATGTATCTCCCAAAAGAATGCAGCAAAATTCTAATAAACAGGACTCACTGGCTGATGGTATAATTTCTGGAGGTTTTGACTTTCTAGTTCTTTGTGACCCTCATGGTTCCTGCTGCTGACTCCTATGTCACTATAGGAGAGTCACCACACCGTATTGAAACACAGAGTTCAATGGGAGACCAGGAGATTGACAATGCCCCAAAAATAATTAGTTTCAGAAGAACCCTCAACTGGGGATTTCTCATCTTAAAATTGATGTTCAGAAATACAGGCAGCCGGAGCTGTAATATTTTCAGAGCTTTTTACAGGGAGTTCCTAAAATAACAATTTTAGTGACAAAGTCACTTTAAATTGCAGGAAAAAAATAATTTTATATGTCAGTGGATAACAGCACTTAAAGTGCTCATTTAGCTGTTGATTTTCCGGTATTATTGTGTTTACCTTCCAGGAGGACCTAGGATCTACAAACAAATGATTTCTTTATTTTGAGCTATGTCCATGTTTGCACAATGTTCTCATTGACTGAGTTACGTGGCTCTGTTACTGCTATAGGATCAGAAAGTAAAAAGCCTAACAAAGTGGAAAAGTAGAAGGAATGGTAAATAAAGCCCGCTGAAAAGGATCCTTTACAGAATGCAGGATATTTGATAGTCTCCTAACGTTACAGCCTTTTTATCTGAACTTTCAGCTATCGAATGGGAATAATAATTCCACATGAACATAGTCGGATATTTGCTTGAATGGAACAAAAAACTTTCAGAGACAGAGAATGGGGACATTCAAAAGGAGACCTTTTGTAAGCATCTGATTTCCTATATATCCGACCTATATTATCCGCTAAAAAGAAGAAGGTCCTCTTCCCCCACTGAGCTTGTGTTTTTTAGTTTTTTTTTATACTTGCCTTTTCCAAAAGTCTTCAAACCAGTTGTGTAACATAATTCTCAGTGATGCAGATCTCAAATATCTGTTCTTTGCTCATTAGGGTGCTGTAGGGACTACCCCTCAAGTGGCTGGTTCATGATACTCTTCAACCTCAACCTGTAGGAAAAAGGTCTTTTTTTTTTTGCAAAAAAATAAATAAATAACTGCAGGAAACAGAACCTGGAGAATTTGGAATAATAACATCAAAATTTTTTTTTTATTATTTTACATATACTGAGGGTTGCAATTAAAAAAAAAAAACTAGAGCTGGTCTTTGAGAAGTGGTACAAAGGTTTTGGATTATATTTCTTTACTTTTTAGTAGCATGAGGGTGCTCTGACACACTGGAGTCATATACCATTGTGGGTTTTCTAAACATAAAGCATGCCATAAGACCAGAACAGACAAAGGGAATGAGTAGCTCCTTAGACATAATTGGCTGTGTGTAATATACGCTTGAGCTATTGAACTATGTAAATAGATGTTTGTTTGTTTTGCAAAGTTGGTATTGTTATAATTGTTGGAAATATTTATTTGTCCTGAACACAAAAAGTAGTTAAAACATAAAACAGAAGAAGATGGTTAGGCAATGAGCAGAAAGTAGGAACAAGCCGAATAGAACAAGGAAGACCGTTTCAGAGAATTAGACCAGCTCTAGAAAAGTCTTGGAGCCATGCGTGTGATGAGGTTATGAGTGAGGAAGTCATTAGTAGGTCATTGGAGGTGCAAAGAGAGCAGCTATGGAAGTATTTTTTTTTTACCAGATCAGAAGGGTAATTAGGACAAGAACTGTGGAGGGATTCGAAAACAAAGCACAGGAGCTTGAATTTGATTCTAAGGTGAAAGGGATGCCAATGGAGAAAACTACAAAGATATGCAGCAGAAGAGGAGCGGTGGGAGGGATGGATGAGTCTGGCTGCAGCATTCATAATAGATTGTAGAGGAGAGAGTGGGGTTAGTGGAATACCAGAGAGGAGGAGGTTACTGTAGTCCAGACGAGAGATGATAAGAGCATGTACAAGGAGTTTGGTGGTCTCTGAGGACAGGTAGGGGTGGATTTTGGAGATGTTGCGCAGATGAATATGACAGGATCTAGAAATGTCCTGAATATGGGGGGTAAATGAGAGGGCAGATTCGAAGGTGACACCAGGACAACGTGCTTGAGGGGAGGGACGAATAACAGTGTTGTTAAAGAGGAACTAAACTAAAACCCTGCCCAAAAAAAATACAACTACCTTCAATCCTGCAGGGCAGTCCTATCCATCTGGGGGTGTCTTACATCTGGTCCCGCGTCATCCCGGCATCTGTCCCGAAGCTGGCGCTCTGGGTGCCCCCATCTTCGTCTCTTCTTCTGGGTCACCTGACCCAGGTGCGAGATCGGGTAACATAGGTTGGAAAAAAACATTTTTTCCCTTTTCATGAAAAGGCACCCAAAGGTGCACCCAAGAGCCTCCTGGGATACGTGACATAAGTATCCCGGGAGGCTTTTGACTCCAATTCATTCTCGATCACCTAGGCATTCGAGAATAAGGGGGCGTGGCTGCACCCATTTTTTTTAAATAAAGGGTGTTGCATCTAAAAAAAAAAAAAAAAAAAAAACCAGAATTTTTCCCTTACATAAAAGGGTTGCCTATCCTTTTTATGTAAAGTGAAATTTCTGAGTTTAGGTAAGCTTTAACAGTTAGGAATATCTCAGGGGGAGATTTGGAATGTGATATGAAAATAAAGAACGGCTTTTATGTTTGTTGGCTTTCTGATATCCTTAATTTATGTAAAGCTACAAGTCTAAGCCTGCAAAATGCGAAAAGTTTACCTCAATTGTGATTTCCAGTCACTGCGATATAGCATAATTCAAACCCCAGTATTCTTAGGTGGAGACCTCCTCCTCTGCATGTCACTGCTGGAAACTCAGACAAGGTAGTATCACAAAAATATAAGAAACCCTGTATCCTGTACGTGTTGCCATAGAGACAGTGGATAGCTTTCAGTCGCCTTTAGTTATTAAAAAAAACTGTATCAGTGCAGACAAGTGTACAGCGATGTTGTATAGGTAAGGACCGTACTTCAGTCACACGTGTCCCTAAATGTAGTATTTGCTTTAGCAGATAGGCTGTAGTTCATCAGCCAGATCTTTGGTCACAGGTTACCTGTGTACCTATGTTACCAGTCATTTTCCCACTTCCTTTGAGGTGTTTCCAGTAAACAGAATGGGAACGGTAATATCTAAGTTTAAAATATTTGTGCAGCCTTGCTAGTAATTGTTAGGTTTTTTTTTGGTAATGGGCTAAGGCAGGGGTGTCAAACTCAAATACACAGAGGGCCAAAATTTAAAACTTAGACAAAGTCGCGGGCCAACCTTGAAATTTATTGAAAAATTGAGGAAGTTTTTTCTTCTCATTAGATATAAAACCTTTTCATATGAAAACAAAGAGGTTTTGCTTCACATTCAATCTGGAAAAAGCCTATAACAGAGAAAGAGGCATAAGATTTTTTTTTAATTTTAAGAAAAAATCTTATGCCTCCTTCTCTATTTGTTGCCTTTTGAGTTAAATTTCAATGTTAAACTTTTTGCACAGGCTAACACTAATAATAACAATATTCTTCTATGAAAATCCATCCATTCAAGTCCATGCCTTGGAGTAGCAAGGAAAAACACAGCTGAGTGCTGGAAATGCCAGACGCGATCAATGCGAAGCTAAATCTTATGAGTGGCCCACCGCTGAAACTCCCTCTTCATTGAAATAGCGCAGCTACTAAAATTCCCGGCCTTATTTGCATTTATAAAACAGTCCAATGCAGAGAGCCCGCTGGTCTATAGACGCGAGTGATGCCGACAATTGTAGTAGCAGTGCTATTTCAATGCAGCAGCGGGCCAGCTGCAGTTCATATTTAAGATTCCTTTGGGGGCCAAAAAAAAGGATGTTGGGGGCCACATTTGGCCCTCGGGCCATAGTTTGACACCCCTGGGCTAAGGGAAGGTGATAGATTTTTGGAAGGGTCTTTTCAGCCCAGGTCCTGCCCAGTGAAGAGTCTTTCAAGCCAAGGTTCTGCCCAGTGAAGGATCTTTCCCAGCCTAGGTTCTGCCCAGTGAAGGATCTTCCCCAGCCTAGGTTCTGCCCAGTGAAGGATCTTCCCAGCCTAGGTTCTGCCCAGTGAAGGATCTTCCCCAGCCTAGGTTCTCCCTAGTGAAGGATCTTCTCCAGCTGAAGTTCTGCCCAGTGAAGAGTCTTTTATGCCTAGGTTCTGCCCAGCGAAGAGTCTTTTATGCCTAGGTTCTGCCCAGTAAAATGTCTTTTTAGTCAAGGGTATGCCCAGTGAAGGGTTTTCAGTGTAGGTTTTGACTAGACTTTTCTATCATAGTGACAACCACACCCCTATTTCTTTAAAAGGTATCATGGGGACAAAATTCACATCAATGGGGATACAGAAAAATTACTTGGAAATTTTAATTTTGCCTGCCCCCGTCTTGACAAGAGCTTAAGAGAAATCATTGTCTGACATGGGACTTAATTCTTCCCTTCTCTTATCTAAAATATAAAAATGTAATTGAACAAAATGATGAGCTGAGCATTTTAGTACCATCTAGCTAACATAAAGAAAGATATATATCAAACCCCTTTAAAAGAAATTAGCTCAAAGTTACCTTCTTGGGTCTTCTATTTATTGAAAGTTCAAGTTCATCTGGGTCAAGTGCCCCAGATGCCACTGCTATCCACCATTTCCTAGTGTGTCAGACAGCTATCCCCCAAGGGCTGTGCTTTCTGCCGATGGCCCCACCATAAAAAAACCAGCAGGGGAAATACTATATGACACACCCTGGTAGAAGCAAAACTCATCATTCTTCAAGACTGAATTTTCAACCTGCCGGAGATGTGACAGGGTCACTTTAAAACAAAAACTTTACAATAAGTGCAAAAAAGTATCTACTAATGAGGATAGTGCATTTAAAGCAAACAACCAAATGTCACTGCAGTACACAAAATACACAGAAAGATGAAAAAATTCTTAATGTCCCTGGCACAGAGATTTTACACTAATATTGTGTTTAAGCATCATTTTTTATGAACTCAAAGACTTGTGTCATGGTGTTTGAAATGTTTATGTTTGAGTCTATGCTGGCTCCTGGTTGTAGTATTTGAACATATTTCATTAATCAAGACACCAAATGCAAGTAAGATGTTTTTCTCGCCATCCAAGGGTATCCCCATCTGTCATTTGTGGAACATAGCATCTGGGATCTACAAACCTGTCACTTTTCTGGAACGAAGAGAAATATCAGACTTTAATATGTCGACTTAATCTATGTATCTTGGTGAAATGTGGTCCAAACTCCACACGCCTCCAGATTCTGTGTACAGAACGATATAATAGGTGGCATTTACCGTATGTTGATGTTCTGCCTTATGTCTTGGACACTCCAAGCTTTGAAAGATGTAACTAGAAGAAAAATCACATATATATCCCTTATTCCTATATTACTAAGAGATAAAAAATTCCATAAAATGAAAAAATGAGGAGAGATCAGCAGCCTCGTGCCACTATATCACATGGAACAAAAATAATGATTTTTAAAGTAGCAAATGGTGGATTTTGTGATCATTGCTATTTCTCCTGCATTGAAAGATTTATCTGTTTCTTTGCCAAACCAAGCAAGGCTCACTGTCATTCAATTTAAAATCTTGATTTCCTTTCCTTCAATGGAAAATCTAGACCTCGATAACGTTTTTCCATATTTGTAATAGTTTCCATTTGTTGCATTTGCAACTATATATTTTTTTTTAACAAATGCACTGTTGATCCCTGGAACCACCTCACCTAATCCTATTTAACTTTCCATTTTTTCCTGCATGTACCGGTATGATGTACTGAAAATTTTATATTGTTCTATATGGTAAAATTATACATGGTGAGTGAACATCCACCAACTGCAGAATTCCATAAAAAGAAAATAGCGTATGGGAGAAAAGGGATGGTATACCGTAGTTGTGTAAAGAAGTAGCAAGGGGCAGAGAAGGAATGCTATAGTTCTCTGAAGAAGAAGCACATGTCAGAAAATGGATGGTATAGTTCTATTAAGAAGAAGCAAGTGACAGAGAAGGAATTATTTAGTTCTGTTCAGCTATATGTGTGATTGTTGCAGTAGTAGCGTTTTTTCAAGAACAAACCCCAGTCTGCTCAATGGACAATGAAAGAGCAGCAAACTGATATAAATCAACACCTACTCTTGAGCTGGCTTTTTCTCTCTCCCCAAAGCTAATGTAATGACCATCCTGGAGCATTCTTTATCTGCCTTCAGCATTGCTGCTCCTGTCTCTGAAGCACACACCTGCCCTACTATAAAAAGTTTAGGAGACTTCTGGACTTTCAGTTGATCAATGGGTTAGTCTGTCTGCTCATGCCCTGGATTTGGCTCTATCCGGTTTGTCTAATCTTGTCCTAGATTATTACTACACTGTGTTTGTTCTTGTTTGTGTTTATCCTGATCATCAGTCTGTAATCCCTGCTAATATGAGTCATTGCTCTCTGGAACCTGACCCTATAACTGATTGCTATGGCTTATTTTACATAAAATACTTGTTTTCATTTCAGTGATGACCTCCTATAGTCTTTTAGGAATCTTTCTGTTGCTGTACACCTTTATTCACCTCCAGTGTACATGCACTTGACTTGATTTAGCATCAGCTGAACATCATTGCTCTGGACTGATTACCTGACAGTGACAACCATGGATCATTCCTATTCAATGTCTATCAGCATGGCCCTTGTAGTCTCCAGCAGAGCATGGGACAACTTGGAAGTGCAGGAACCAGTGGTGTAAATACAGCCATTGTAATCCAACATTTTGTGTAAAGAATATTATATTAGGTGGCATTTCATTCATCAGTTCATCATTTAGCACTGGAGAGGTTGCACTTAAAGCTGGCCTACTACAAAAATTTTGGCCCAGGGTTGGTAACAGACTCATAGAAGTCTTCAGGATCACATGGGTGTCTTAGCGGTCCTGGTTGTCATCTCAATCTGGAAACCACTTTATTGTCTTCAAAGCTTCTGGTGCAGCCCAGCCACCACTCTAAATTATCCTTGATGTATACCAAAGTAGTGCCGAGGCTAATACCGTGTTTCCCCGATAAGGCATCCCCAGCAAATAAGCCACCCCCCCCCCCCCCGATTTTTGCGCTCAAACAATTAAAATAAAGCACCCCCCGCAAATAAGACAGCCTCCGATACCTGATACTGTGTGCCTCTGTGTGACTCTTCCATGCTGGCTGCAGTGCAGAGTGAAACTGAAAGTAACTTCAAAGGACAAGCAAGCTGCTGATCCCTGCCCTAACAGAGTCTGTTACCCGGCGAGTCAGTGATCAGAAGGGGACCATGAATGGCACAGAGTGATCAGAAGGGGACAATCAATGGCACATACTATAGTGATCAGAAGGGGACAATCAATGGCACTTACGGTAGTGATCAGAAGGGGACAATCAATGGAACAGAGTGATCAGAAGGGGACAATCAATGGCACATGAGTGATCAGAAGGGGACAATGAATGGCACAGAGTGATCAGAAGAGGACAATCAATGGCACATGAGTGATTTTCAACATTAAATGTGTACTGTAGTCTTCTTCATGGAAAAATAAGACATACCCCTGAAAAAAGACCTAGGGCATATTTTGGCATTTTAAAAAATATAAGACAGTGCCTTATTATAGGGGAAACAGGGTAAACATACCAGGGTGTTTCATGGGTTAAAAAATCTGACTATTCACTAAGGTTTGTAGTTACAATAAATAAAAAAATGAATAGACCAATAAAAGGTAAAATAGCAGTTTGTGTTGCATTATTCACCTTCAATCCAGAGATTTCAACAGCAGTGCATTTTTCTGCCACTGGATGTCTTCAGGTTGATGGGTTACATTCTTCAACCCACCTCCATTTAGTTCAGATTGTTCTAAACCCACCCTCTGCTTATCTGCTTTCTTTCCTCCCATACTCCCGCTCTGCTACACAGGGACTGGAGGAGGCTTACGCTGTTTGCATTTAAAAATACATTTAATGATGTGTTAATACATTACTGCATTATTTTGTGTATTTTATGTCTCCCCAGAGTTCAGCTTTAAAGCTTCTATGAGATTTTAGCGATTGGATTTACATATATTTTAAGCATAAAAATCCTACCTACATAGAACTTCTACCATGCTTCCATTCAGCGGTCTTATGAATGAAAAAAATCTACGCGTTTCACATCCAGAGGCTTTTACCAGAGACACACTGCAATGCCAGTTATTCATGCTGATTTATATACTAGAGTATGAAAACCGACAAGCACAGCCTGAGTGCAAAGAAGGTATCTGTGCCAGAGCTCAGTTTTGATCACACGGTACAAAGCCTACGGGAGCTTCTTAAAATAATTTGTAAAAACAAGTGCACTAGCGAGGTAATAACATGTATTTCAACTTCATCAAAGGTTTTGTTTGGATCACATGCACATGGTTTTATAATTATGTTGTGTAAAGGGAATTTGTAGGGAATTTCCATTTTTATGTTATTTGTATGCTGTAATAATACATATTCAGGTTTTTATTTTATCAGTAGATCTCAGCAGGTAGCAATCAGAAAAGTAACTGAAGTGACGTTCAGAGCAACTCTGTCATCAAAAAAACAAATTGCGGTTAGATATAAAGTGCAGGAATTTATTGGTGCTGCAGCAGCCTTCAAGCCATGTTCTAATACTCAAATGCCAGACAATACTGATGGACCAAGCTTTAACGGGTTCTGGCGGTGTATGACCTTGCATGTCCCTTCTTGTCTTCTGTACATATCTACTGACCAGTGCAGCAACAAATGTGAGGAAGAAGGGAGGGAATCAGCAAGCTTCAACAATACTAAAAAATGTTGGAATTTTGCCTAATAAAACAGATCAAATACAAATATTAAAAAGGGCTTATATGCTTACATTTTTTCTTATTCTGTTCAGCCAATCTACATACCGATCTACATTCCCCTGCCAGACAGCATAGTTAGGTTGATGACCACACATTCCTTCCCTGTAGGCAAGCAGAACAGCTTGGTCAGCAGCCCATCCCAGTCTGTTGACTGGACAAGAAGTAACAGCATCCCACTGATGACATTTTTCTGCTCTCCCTGATTATAAGCATATTTGGGATGGCAGACGAATAGCTCTGGGCTGCTGTGTAGGGGCTAATGAGAGGCTGCAACTGTATCTGTAACTGTAACTTCATCAGATAATTTTATTTTGATTATACACAGATTTTTTTTTTTTGTGCAATATTATTTTGGAGTTACATGTTAATAGAGATTAGTTGAGGGGTTATTTTTATGTTTTCATGTTTTACTGGGGATTGGTTTCACAGTTTCATTACTGAATACCATTGGTGCATGCTTGGTACAAAGTAACTCAACTATAATACTCAAATATATTAATATAAGAAATATTTAATGATACTCACAAAATTCTTATCCTGTGAGAGAAGATAAGATCTCTAATATAAGTATACAGCACTAATATTTAATAATGCTACAAAAAGCTGCCAGGTACTGTAAACATTCTAAGACTACATAAATGCTACAAGAGATGGTTAAGGACTGCAGACATTTCAAATGAGATGGTCAGAATGCTATAGCAGTTGTTGGAGACTGGGGACATACTTCAAAAGACAGTCACATACTGCAGATCAAACTAATTGTGACTCCCAAAAATTGCTGCTTGTACAGTCCCTTTACAAATCAACAATTCTGCGTGTGTGCTCGCAGCTTGCCTACCATATATACTCATGATACAAAATAAAATCTATATGCAGTGAGTGTCATTACCAAGCTGTACTTTTGGATGTGCCTTGAAGTGAAATAGAGGACAAGGTATGGTATGGTTCACGCAGGGTCTTGGCTGCTTACACAATATAAATAATAATAATAAAAATAATAAAAATAATAATAATAAAGCAAAGCATCTGATGGCTTACTGTCACACACTACAATAACACTTGGGAACGCATTTTTTGTGAAAGTAGATCTTACAGTTTTTTTTTACTAATTTGTGGGTGGTGAATCCAGAAATGATCCCAGTTTTTTGCTATTACATCCAGTTTTTAGATACAGTGTACCCTCAATTTTTGTCAAAAAAGATACAAATTTTACATACAATGAAAAATTATGAAATATTAACTTGAATGTACTGTTTAATAAATTTCTTTTGTTCATATCAAGGATTTATTGTTACTCCATGACATTTTTTTACAGTAAAACATTTGAAAATTAATCGAGTAGCAGTTAAGGTAAAACATTACGCTTATAAGCTTTTCCTGGAGTGTTCAGTGTTAGGACATTCCCACCAGATGCTCCAACAATAATCAGCCATCATATGTACATTTATTCTACTCTGATACCATCCTTCCATGACTTTCAAATCTTGGTGGAATTGTTCACCTTGCTCATCATTGACTGTACCAAGGTTTTCCAGGAAGTTAGAAAGATGGCTATGCAGAAAATGCACCTTGATGCTCATATTGCAACCAAGCATTTCGTAGCTCTCCAAGAGTTTCTGGACAATTTCAGTATATTTATTTGCTCGTGTGTTTCCAAGAAAGTCCTTGACAATGGCTTTGAATGATAACCAAGCATTCTTTTCCACTTCTGACATTGTCCTAATTAAATTTTCATCTTTGATGAGCTGCCAAATCAGTGAACCATCAAACACACTGGTCTTTATTTTTTCAAATGACAGGCTAGGAAATGCCAAAATGAGGTACTTGAAACATCTCCTTCAGTTGGCAAAGCTTTAACAAACTGCTTCATCAGACCCAGTTTCATGTGCAGAGGCGGGAATATAATATTCTTTCTATCAAGTGGCTCATGTAAAATGTTTGGATCACCTGGTTTTAGGGCATATCTTGGAGGTCAATTCCTTTCCACCCAACGCCTCTCACAAGCTCAGTTGTCCCACATGCACAGATAACAGGATACTTGGTGTATCCACGTTGCTGACCAAGAAGGAAGCATGAATGGCCAATTGGGACTGACCCAAATATATTACCAATCTGAAGGAGGACACACTTTAAGCTCCGCTTTGAGCAATTAATGAATAGTCGCCACTCAGTTAAGTTATAGATTGGAATTCCCAATTCTTCCATTAAATCAGGTATGTTATGGCAATACACAAAGCCACTGTCACTTCTAAAGTACTGCAGAAATGCAAAAACTCTAGTTCGAAAGTACGATACCTTTGTTCCTTTTTCAAGTAAGTTTTTCTCATGCAGTCTTGATGCTAGGAGTTCTGAAGCCTTTTTCGATAGTCCCAAATCACTCAACTCATGCTGATCAAATGCCTTACGAACAGAGTCATCATCAATTTCAAACTCTTCATCATTGTTGTCACCTAGTTCATCACCATAATCATGTTCTTCAAGAGAGGGTAGTGTAACGAAAACCGGCACTGGGATTTCATCTGAATGCCACTGGGCGTATAGCCGATGGTAGACTAGGACACTCTGTTATGTTACATTTATTTTTCTTGGTATATCCTGAAGTTTTCACTATACAAAAGTAACAGTCACTGAAATTATCTCCTGGCTCTCGCTAAACCATAGGTATACCAAATTGCATCTTATCACATGTTCCCTTTGTCCACAACCGTAAACCCTCGACACACTGTTTGCACACCTTATGAGGGGACCAAGACTTATCTTGATCACCAAGTTTAACTTTGAAATATGCCAAATAGGCTTGCTCTACAAATGTGCTGATGTTCGCCCTTTGACTGGGAATGGTGAAACTGCCACTGATAAACCAAAATGAATCAGGGTTGTTTAGGCACATATAACGAGAAACAGTTTGAGTCAGACATGATCTGAAAGAAAATAAATACATGTGTAAGTAGAAAAATACATTTTGCTTATTTGCTACGTAGAACAGCGCACATCTCTGACCATATTGTCTTGCGTGTAAATGAATAGCCTTTACAAATCTATGCTACAGTAATCGCATTAGTATAAGCAGTAGAAAAAAAAACCTGACGTGACAGAAGAAAACTAACTGCAATTTCAGAATCAGCATACCTATTTTAATGTAAATAAGCTTAAAAAATGTCAACAAAAAATTTGTTCAAAATTGTTCCCCAGTGTAATTTAAGAAAACAATTTTTTTTAATTCTTTTAGTAACATACAAACAAAAGTTACAAGTCATTTTTTAGAAAAAAAAATATTGTCATTTTGATTGGAATTCTAAATGTAATTTGAATTGAACAAAACAGTAAAGATGTGCATCATTTTTCTCTGCACAGCCACGCTTAAGTTGTGTACGTGTTTATTTCGGACTGAAAAAGATTGCACAAATTCTGTATACAGTCAATCAAGCTCTTCCAGTGTGTAATAGAGGCATGCGTGCCGATTCTGTTCTGCTTCATGACCCACTTAAACAACTCCAGTGCACAGCGGGGGTGCTCTCAGAAAGGATTTCACAGGACTTGTCTGGAATTTCAATTTTACTGAATAATAACCTTGCAGCACCCATTTCATTCTGCAGCATTACAGGTGACTAAAGTTTACCTTTCACATAATAAAAAAAAAAATCTCCAAAAACAATTCTTTACTAATAACAGTAATCTCTGAATATGGTATACATGGCTGGTCCAACCAAAAAGTGATACTTTAATTCTGTGGACGACCCAACAAATTCCATACTCATATTGCACATTGCAAGTGGCAGGAAAATAAATGTAGGCAAGGTGAAGGTACTGACATTTAATATTTTTTTATTGACATGGCAGGGTGCATAGATTTATTCACAACATCCCCTCCCACTGGGTAGTTTACCATGTCTCTACCCAATGGATGTATTCCAATATAATGCTATCCTGGGCATGTGTGAATAATAAAACATTTTGCTAAATGTGTCACCCATTGTTAACTGCATCATTAAAAGACCCTCAATGCCTCAGCTTCCAATCCTATTTATATATGTTCAGCACTGCCTCTGACCCTGGATGTATAAGGTAGATGTCACAAGTAATACCATTTATTCTGGGTTACAATCTTGTTACCAAACTGTCAAGATGTTTTAGATTGGGTTCTATTGTATTGTAAAGCAAGTGAAATCCTGCAGCATTTCAAGCCAGTAAGGGAGTTATTCTAGTACCAAAATGGTACCCTTACCTAGATCATTCTGCCTCTGGTAATATGTTGCTGGTGGTAAAATTGATCATATAACATAACCTTTAGGCTACGTACACATGTCCAATGGTTCTCGCCCGATAATCAGCTCCGGGCCGATATCGAACGAGAATCTGGCCTGTGTACAGCGCCCGTCATCCATTGTCCGAACGACAATAGACATCAAACGATCCTAATGCAAGGGAAGGGGGTGAGCGTGCAGGGGGGTGCCGATCTGTCATTCTTCTTCTCCCCTTTCCAAGGAGCGGAATGGTGCTGTATGTACGACACTTGTTCATGCATCGTCTTTAGTCGTTGGAAAGGATTGTGAAAGATCCTTTCAAATGACAATGATTGCACATGTGTATGCAGCTTAAGACTGCAGCTCTCCAGGTCAGACCCTCAGTGCCCGCTGTACATTGCAGAAAGTGCCACCTGTTTTGTGCAGCATGTGACCCCATCATATATATTGCAGAGCTATTTCCTTGGAAGGAACAGTGTGCTGCTGAAATCTCATTGCTCCTTTACTAGCTAGGCAGGACCAGGTTGTAATACTTAGCAATGGTGTCATCTGCAGGGAGGCCAAGAGCTATATGCTGTTTGCAAGGAAGGTCTAAATCACAAAGTGGCCAGACACACCAGGAAGTCCTTAAGCAACTATATTAGCTCCCTTGCATAGTTCATGAGTGTATAATTAGCTATTTTTCTTGACTTCAGCTTTAAAATTTGAGGCACAAAAAAATGCAGTTATTCTAACGAGAAAAATGCAGAGGTGGAATTAAACAAGTGATATCTCTGGAATGAAATCCAAGTATATGTTTTGAAAGTAAATGTTGGCGCTCTCCCAAACTCTGTCACGGTAGTTCAAACTTTTCTCAAAGGCTTAGTTTGTTAGTGCATTGTGACATTTCACCATCTGTCATCGGCACTCTCACTTAATTACGTCTGTCCCCATTTCTCTTCTTCTGCTATTTATTTGCAAAATCTACAATGCAAATAACCCATTACTGTTAGTTAATGATGCAGGGAATGGGACAAGCCACTAACCTCTAAGTATCTAGAAAGGATAAGACTTAAAAATCTGACATCTAGTGTTATGGATGGGTGGTGGAGCTCATTCTTTAAAAAGAAAAAAAAGACAAAGTAATCACCCAAGCTAATTAACTTTAAAGGTAATTGCTGAAAAATGGAAATCTAGGCTTTATTTGGCTTGGACCTTTCCTTGTAATGACAAAAATTCTTGTACCTCTTTATAAGCAGCAGGACAACCACCATTCAATTGCAATGCTTGTTAAACTGAAGTCCGACTGCAAAGAGCAACTCATCAGCACTAATTGCATTTAAACTGAGCATATAACATCATTCCAGTACAGCGTTGGAGATAAACAAACCATTCTGTAAAAATGCCTTAGACAGGCAGTATATTCTGAATACTTCCCATACTTTAAAGGGCAAAAGAAAATGTGCTGGTTTGCACAGTAAGGAGAGGGCATATCACAAACCCATCGCATT
The DNA here is from genome assembly GCF_032062135.1 of Pyxicephalus adspersus. Lineage (NCBI taxonomy): Eukaryota > Metazoa > Chordata > Amphibia > Anura > Pyxicephalidae > Pyxicephalus > Pyxicephalus adspersus. The sequence goes on from NC_092859.1 coordinate 38,408,274, forward strand.
GCCTTGCAAAGCTAAATACACATATGAAATATATATATGTGGGAGCTGGGAGTATTACCTTCCAAAGACTTTGTATATTTGCCCAATCTTGAGTTTCATACAACTAGTACATCTATGGCTCTGACACCCCGCCCCCTCCTACTATGCAAATACAGGTAGTCCCCGGGTTAGATATGAGATGGGGACTTTAGGTTTGTTCTTTAGTTGAATTTGTATGTAAGTCGAAACAAGTACATTATTTTATTAAATGCAATTAGGACAGATGTTTGTCTCAATATATTATTAGGCAGTGTGAACATGAGTTAATCACAAACAAAGCAAAAAAAAAAAAATAATGGAGCCTAGACATTTATTAACTGCTGGAGCAAGCTGTGCTTTGATATGAAAAAGAAAAGGCCTTTAAAGACTTACAACATGTTGCCAAACAGCAAAAGACTTCTTCTGCAAGTCATGCGAACCGCCCCTCCCCCCATCAAGCCTCTGTCCTGCACACAGATGAGTAGGGAAGCCCTGTTCAAATATAGGAGTCATCCAAATGTCAGGTGTCCTTAACTCAGGTACTACCTGTACTAGCCCTTTGGGGATGATCTGTGAGAAGTTACCCCAAAGAGCAGGAGTGACCCTTCCAAAAACACCAATGTCCAAGGCTAACTGACTCTTTGACACCCAGAAGTTGGTGACAACATGGGCAGAGGTCCATCAAACCTTTATCCAGTTTACGTTTATGTAAACAAGTGAGAAAAGTAAAGATATAAACATGCCAAGATATAAATGCTTAATTATTATCTAGTTTACTAATTATTACCCATCAGGTACTAGCATCTAAAATTAGAGGTGAGGGGAGGGGACTTCATTCTAAGAGTAGGGTGCATTCATTGTTAGTTTCTATGTTTATATTATGAAAAGGACATTAAGTTCTTCCAAGGGTAAAACTATGCCTACGTTTCAGCACCATGGAGAGTTTCTGTGGACAGATTTGCCTGTAGGGTTAAAGCGGAACTAGTGTAAATAATAAAAAATAGCCAATAGAAAGGTTGTTTATTGCAGAAGTGTCAGGCCTGTCCTGTCTGCAATAAAATAAACTTACTTGTCTGTTTAGAATTTATTTGCAACTACACTCATCTCTTCTTGCTTTGTTGTGGGCGCCGTAATCTTTACTTAGCCTACTTTGGGGGTTGGGATCCTTGACCATCTTGATTGCCAAGGTGGCAATACCTAGTTCCTACACATGGGGCAGCAAAGGATATCCAGCATTGTACACTGAGCTGAGTGAGATGTAAAGCTTGGGGAACATAAGGGAAAACATGATAAAAAGGCAGATCATTGACAGTGACAGCCCCTTCTGCAATAAATAACCTGCCACTCAAAATTTCTATTTTTTTTTTACATTTAATGTCTGTGTTCATTGTACTTTCTAAAACTGAATAACAAAGTGTGATGTCTGATTTTACTAATACCATCTGATCAGCCTCTGTATCATAATAATGATCTTCAAATCTGCATCACTTTATACTTTCAAGAATCTTAAGCATCTCACCAAAGATGAAACTCCTAATGTACAGGATTTCTATGGAATTCAAGCTGATTTTTTGGAAAAACAGTCAGCCAATCACATGAGTGGGAAATAGGCTTCCTGGGAATGACCTATACACAGTGTAATGTGGTCGTGTTTGTAGAGTAAGGAAATTTATATTTTTTTTAAGAAATGATAAATACACATACATACACATAAATACACATTCTTGTGTATTTACACAATTATATAAAGTATATAGATAGCCATTTTTTTTTCGTCTTAGAGAAAGGAAGAGTTAAAACCTTTCAGTTAGTGTAGTTTTTTGTGTATGTCCCATTGATGGGATTTCCATTCACTTTTGTCCTCAAGTTGCAACAGAAAATGATTGGAAACTTCCTCATAGACGACTGTTCTTAGAACAGCTGTAATTGGAAGATTTTCCCTCTTGTCCTGTGATATGGGTTCCTCCATTCCTCTTCCTTCCAAAATGTCAAAAATCAAGTTTGGGCTATACATATGCTGACTCCAGATAAGAAACAATAAAATCAGTTGCCTGTACAGCTTCTGTTTATAGGGGTCAAAATTTCTATTTTTTAAATTCTTTTGTTTTTCATTGGGTAAATGGTGAAGGTGAAATATTTGCTTTCCGGCATTAAGTGAGTGTTACACTGATATCTGCACCACTATCATGTTGGAAGATCATGCTTTTTTCTATTGGAAATTATTCATATGTCTTTTTTTTAGAGTTGTATTTATTTGGCACACCAATGTTTATCAACGATTTTACCCCAGAATAACCTTTTAAATAATGTTTGGATCTTGGGAAACCGCCTAATAAAACTTCTTCAGTGGTGGTCAGTGAGAGAAATGCATTAGAGGGAAAAATAATATTAATGTCCAGAAAGATTCTGGAATAGTCTATTACATTGTTATGAGGCATACATTCTTTACCATTTGAATAAAATAATTGCTTGTTGCAAATGAAGTCAAAGGCAACAATCAAAGAGTATTGTGTGCTTGGTGGGAGGATGTGCAGCTTGTGAGGAAATAGCTGCGCATCTATTTTTTTGTATTGAGATTGCCTTTTGATGCTTTTGCTAAATGTTGCAGGTGCTGCTAATTCCTCAAGGGAAGCATAGATGACAGTGCCGGATAAATAAGTATTTAAACCTGGTCTAGTCTCCAGGAAAATGGTGGATAAAAACCCATGCATACATTGATCTTTACAAGCTGGCACGGGGCAAAGTTCCAGCTTTGTCGGTAAGATTAGTTCAATTCTGCTTGAACGGCAGTTAAAGCATTCCTGCCAAAACCATCTAATTGTTGTGCAGCCTTTCTTATCATAAAAGTTCCACTTTGAAATATGTTATGCTTCCAGATGATATTGCCTGAAATAGGATTGAAAATCCTGGCTCAGACACATGGCAACAAACAGATCCAAAGTTAAGCCTCCGACCTTTCCAGCACCATCTCATGCATAGTAAAATATTTAAAATAGCAAAAAAAAACTCAAACTAATAATATTGTCAAAGTCTGCATTTGAAATTTCCATTTTCCACCTTCAATTATCATTAAAGGGCTTCCCGGGAAAATGAAAAAACACAGACGAACTGGGACACTGTGGCCTTGTATTACCCGAAGATCGTGGGGAGCTACAATTGTAGTCTACACAAGGCTTTGCTTTTACTCCTGGTACACTGGGAGAGCAAAGGTAAGTGTATGTGGATATAAAAGTCTGCATTAGGGAACATTTCAGACTGAAAAGTGTGATAACCTTATCATTTATACACATATATATATATATATATATATATATATATATATAGTTTCTGCCTTACAAAATGTTGCCATAATGATATCATTAAACCTGGAAGGCTAAGGGCATCCTGTGGATTAAAAGGAGGTCTGTGGTGAACAGTCCGGGATAAAAAAAAAAAAGTACTGCAGCAAAAGCTGTGTTCATGTTTTATTACCTACCCTAAAAAAAGGTGGAATGTGGGCTGTAAAGTGAACCTGCCATGCAATTTAAATTACAGGTTCACATTAAAGTATAACTAGACCCAGGAACAAAAATTATATACATTGTATATGATCAGTCCTTAGATATTTAGGATTATTTTTTATACAAAAAATACCTTTGATCTTACAAGAAAATCAGTGTTCTTGTCATTTAACATGAGCAAAACAATCCTATCTGTCTTCTGTAAACTACAAATCCCATCAGCCTTAATGTAATGGTGATGAACCAACCTAGAAAAGAGCTACCTGGGAAACAATCATGGCTATATCCTTAGAGAAAACAAAAGGAATCTAGAAGATTAATGCAGACATCTCATCTAGCGATCAGGAGATGTAATATATTACATTTTTGTTTTTGGTTTGGACATCCAAGTCATACAGCATTGTTTCTTGACTTTTTTCAACACAGGGGAACCCTTGAAATAACTTTCAACTCACAGTACAATAATGTGGATGTCAGTAGGAAGAATTCCTAGTACATTGCTAACCAATAGAAAGGAATGTCACCCCTATTGATTGCTCATTGCTTACGGAACCTCAGCACCCTCTGGAGCAACCCTAGGGTTCCACGGACCCCGATTGAGGAACACTGTCCTGTAGAGCTGTAGCATTTTTTCCAACACGTATAAAGGTTTAGATACACTCATACGGTTTTACCCGTTTTTAAAATGTACACATGAAGTCTTGTTGTACAAAGGCAGCATAACCTGTACAACGTGATGTTTATCCACTTGAGTCATACATTTTTTTCTAATATGTTAATGCATTTTTATAGAAATTTGATCAAACAACTCTGTTTTTGGCTGGCCTTTCCAAACTAGTAAAAAAAGCATAAAAATAACAAATAATAATAAAACAACTTCACCTTTTCCTTCCTATCCTTTCTCATAGATGTTTCAAAGACGGCAAGTGTTTTATTGTTTGGAAGACTGATCTTGGATGGCAGAGTGTCCCACCTTTTTTCAGAGGATCCAACAGATTCTCTTTGTATGAAACATACAGGCTAATAATTGGATGTCAGTTCCATTTTGTTTTAGTTAGTAGTGAGAAAAGTAGAGTTGCCTGAAGGTTTAAATGAAGAGATATTAACTGACAGATAAATGAAACACTGCACATTATCCATATACACAGTTTAGGATTACTCTTCAGCCTCGACAGTCACCATGCCCACACTCTTTTATCCATGTTTTTACATCTTATTTACTAATTGCAGAACATAACAACATGATTTATTTAAAGCCCCTTTGTGGGAATAATTTTGTGCCTGCTCTTATGTTTAATTCTTTATAATCTGCTAACAGAATCAATCGAAAAAAACTGGTACAATGGACCTGATCTGCCACTAGGCATGGCAGGCAAGTGGTAAAAGTAGACCAATGATTGGAAAGATAGCACCAGCAACCCTTCATTCCTGATGACTTCCTCTATGTTCCTTCCTCACCTATCCCAGTCAATACTTCGATCACCCCCACGCCCCCCAACCATCAGCCTCCTGTCTGGATTGAGAAACTGGGTTTTTAGGACATCAGGCTTTCTGTGCCTATAGGTTACAAAGATGTAAATCTGGCCCAACTCTTATATGCCTATTGTGTCTCATAGTGCTACATGGTGAGAGGGAGAAACCAGGGGGTGCAGTGCTGTAACCCAGGAAATCAACACTGCTTGGTAGCATGGGAAGAGATATTAAGTGCCTTCCTATACAGACATGGCTTGTTCAAGTAAGTTTCCTTAACAGCAAGGAATCATAATGATCTACTGGTAATTCATTTTACCTTTCTGTCACAAAGAAGTATGGGTTTTCAAAAAAGAAGCTATTACTCTTTTTAGGCAGTTTTTTTCTAATTTGTAAAATGTAGCCTCATGCTTCACCAGCTAAGAAATCACACAACTATCCCTATGCTGCATTTTTTATATTTATATTAGTAAGTGATTTACAATTTTTTTTTTTCTTTTTTTTCTTAGGACACTTTCTACAAGGAGCTTGTATGTTCTTGTGAGTTTCCTCCCTCCCATATCCCAAAAAACATACAGTTAGGTTAATTGACTTTTCCGCTAAATTGATCTTAGACTGTTTTTATTACATATGACTATGGTTGGGACTTTAGATTTCGAGCCCCTTTAAGGGACACTTAGTGATATGATTATGGACCTTGCAAAGCACTACATAAATATAATTATTATTAAAGAAAATAAATACCAAAAAGCTATTCATTTCCTTTAACACAGAAGCTGCAGTCATGATATTGTGAGATTATGCATGCAGATCCCATTTCTTTATTGTCTACGATTAACTTAGGAAAAAATGATCTTCTCATGTCCTTGGATAAGATAAATCCTACAACACGCCAAAAATAATTAGTTTATAAGTCATCCATCAAAACCAGCAAGGACAATGTTATGATTGCAGTCCATCTGTCTTTACATAAAATCATCAAAGTTCTGATATTAGCAGGTGTATTTAGGAATGTTGCCAAAGGACATTTTATGTTATTAGGATTCATAGAAGTGTGTTCCTTGTTTACTTTTTATCTGGCTGAAATGTACAAATTGTGCCAACTCTAAGGTTACTCTCCATTGTAATGTGTTTATGAAATGTGTAAAATCAGCTTATGTATCTGCCTTGCTGATCAGATATTATAACTGTATCTGTAGAGAGCTTATAGGAGTTTGCTATCTCTCTTATTCTTGTTTCCCGTTCACCTTTTATCATTTTTTATCATGTCTAACTTGCCTTGTTCCTTTGCGGCCAGCCTTGAAATTGAAAAGGGACGATTTTCGAGTGGTTGTGCTACATCACTGCCTTGTATTGCAAACAAGATAAGTATAAACAACATGGTCCTACAACATTTTGGCTGCATTCATATTATAGCAATATAAAATAAATGCGTAAAAGCGTGTCTTTAGTTCCTAAAGAGGAACTAAACCTGAAAATCAAAACTTGAGAGCAGATAGGCTCTGTTTTTGCCTAAGGCCCATGCTTTTCTTTTCAAGAAAACAAACTTACCTGTCTGTTCACAAACTTTTGATGAATCGCTGTGTTAGGAGACTCATAGCTGGCAAGTAATCCTGTGCTGTATGCCACTGCAGTTCAGCACGCCATGTTTATTCCCTCCAACGGCATCATTTGCAGCAGCGGAGGACGTCAAGCTGGCAGTCCCAGGTCGGCTGTCTGCAGCATCCCCAGTTTCCCTTTAACTGTGAATGTCCTGTCAGCATCCCCTGAGACTTTGTGCAGCTGATGGGGATTTTATAGTTTGTGCTGCAGCCAATGTGGCCCACATGTGCCAGTTAGTTGTTAGATAAATATTAATGTTCATTCCTCTACCCTGATCAAAATATTTCAAAATGTGTGTCACTACCGAGTATGTTTGTTGCTATTCCCTCCCCTCTATGTCAATCCAGCCAGCCCGTATATACAAATGTAAGCTTAAATAAAGTTGTAAGAAAAAAAACACCCCCAACTAGAAACTAGTTAAATGTGTTTTTGTTTTCCTACAATACCTGAGGTGCGTGGTCTGTGTTCACTGGTGGAGTTTAGGCCACAAGGCTTTCTGTGTCTATATGTTACAGGAATGTAAATTTGGCCCTGCTGGTACATAAATATTACGTCCCACAGTGCCACTTGGTAAGAGTTCAGATCAGTTTCCTCAATGACAGCTGGGGATACTTTTAACTATACTAGTGACATCTGTGAATAGTAAGGGGTCTGTTTATAAAGCCATGAATCTGATATTCACTAAAACATTCACTGGTGGAGAATCAATTACTGCCATTAAAACACATGGACCTGGAGGATTCTCTGCCAGGGAATGTTTCAGTGAATGTCAGATTCATGGCTTTAGAAATGGACCGCAAAGATCTGCACAGGTGATTAATGGAGACACCATGAGCTACACTGATGACTACTGGATACGCCGACATATACATTGGTGACTAATGTGGACAATAACATATATATGTGTAACTGCTGGGGACACTAATATCCATACTTGTGACTGCTGGGGACACTAATATCCATACTTGTGACTGCTGGGGACACTAATATCCATACTTGTGACTCCATACTTGTGACTGCTGGGGACACTAATATCCATACTTGTGACTGCTGGGGACACTAATATCCATACTTGTGACTGCTGGGGACACTAATATCTATACTTATGACTGCTGGGGACATTGAGATCCATCCGTATTGCTCACTGCTGTGAAATCTGACATCTGTATGGGTGACTACTGGGGGCACTGTGATTTTTACTGGAACCCCCGGGGACACTGAAATTTGTATTAATTACTACTAGGGACACTGGACAGGACAGATCTTTATTCTAAACATTGTTGGGGACACTAGACAGCACTGATCCTTTTACAAATTTTAGACATAGGTAATGTACTTTGGTGTCACATTATCTAGGGCAAATATTTAAGTCTAAGTAGGATAATATACTTTCCTTTGTTTCATGTATATTATTAGTATTTTAAGTTGTGGAATGTATGGCAGAAATCAGAAGTTGCTACTGCTTGGGTTAAACCTGCTGGAGTTCAGTTTTAACATGTATATTACCACATTTTACTGTTCTGCTTGTGTGTGTACTACAGGGCCCCAAATTACCTGCTTTATCTGCAATGTAAATTTATCTTATGTGCTGGACCCAGAAAAATGCAAAGCAGGTCAAATACATCCTCACAACTCTGTGTTTGGTGTTCGTTTTAAACCAATAGTGACAGCTGATTAGATCATTTAAAGGAGAAGGGTAAAGTTGCACATGGGTGGGACAACAAACAGAGCAAAACAAAAATTATACAGCATGTTTTTTAGCTCAAGTAATCAGTATTATTATCATATATATTATATAGCTAATTTGGGAGGCAAAACATTTATCTACCAGTTGGATTTCAGAATTTGGCATTCAGAAGGAAACCCATACAACCTTCAGGGAGAATATACAATCCCCATGCAGATGGTAGCTGAGATTCAAATTTGGAACTGTTTTGGCTGCATGTATTTGCAAACATGTATTAAGCCAAATTACACTGTATGTATTTTGCCCTGCCCAATGTTCACCTTTCCCCTTTTTGCTACTATTTGCTTTGCTGCGGAACACACTGGGGGTCTTTACTGTCTTGAGCAGTTAGATTTCTGGTATCTTTAGGGCGCATAGTGCTGCCTCCCAGTATGATTATTCTCAATTTATTCACACCCATACCCAGTATTATTTATGTTATCATAATTATTTACTAGAAGGTTGGCAAATGTGGCTTTTGCTGGAGGAGTTTGAATGAATACTGTTAAGACCAATCTACTTTTATCTTTGATGTTCCCTAAAGAACACTACTTTGCAAAACAATTTATTAGAACTAAATGTCCCTGAAGGGACAAAAGACAGAAAAAAACTAACAAGGTCTCTTCTGCTCCCCTCTGAAAGGTCTGTAAATCCCATAACAGTTTGTGTAGATGCCTGGTCGTAGGTTAAATTATACATTTAATTTAAATATACCACAGATTGTTCTGGACTGTATAATTGCTGAACATAATTCCCCTGCATTGTAAATGGCATAATGAAAGCACTTGATAAAGAGGTCTTCAAATGCTGTATCTGTCCCTCTTGTACCTTTCATGGTTTTTCTACCTTCTGCATTTTGAAATGTTGTAGCAATATAACATAAATTGTAAGTCACAGCAGGCAGTCTCATCTCCAGCTGTTATTGTGCTCTTAGTTTTGTGCAAGTTCCTCATTGAACAGCATTATGCAAAGTGTCTGTGAGAAATTAATGCAAGGCAGGTCCAATTTATCAAAACTTTAAGAAAACAGCAATACAGTTTCTCTAACCTTTGGAATGTATTGTTCCGCATTGCTAGGTACTGAATTCAATAGGTCTCATGATTGACAAATTTTCGGTGCTTGAAAGTAATCGCATCAGTGCATTGCAAAAAAAAAATATATATATATATATAGAAGAGAGCCAGAGTTATGAAATAACACATTTATTCAACATATTCCCCCCTGAGACTGATGCACTTGGTACAGCGTAGTTGCAGCTTTTCTTGACCGTTCAAATAAAAGTCCTTTGGTTGGGCCACAAACAAGCATTCAGCAGCATCTTTGGCGTCAGAATTGTCCTCAAAACGTTACCCCTTTAGGTGTTTCTTCAAATTCGGAAACAGATAATAGTCCGAAGGGGCCAGGTCAGGTGAATTGGGGTGATGGTGGACCATTTGGAAACCCAGGGTGTTCAATTTGGCAGCCACAACATTGGACGTGTGTGCAGGTGCATTGTCCTGCAAACAAAGGATCATTTTGGTCAACTTTCCACTGCGTTTTGTCCTAATTGCCTGCTTCAGCTGGTCCAGGAGGTTAGCATAATACTGTCTGGTGATACCAGAGCCCTGAGGTAGGTAGTCCACCAACAGAATACCATCCTTGTTCCAGAAAACGGACGCCATGACTTTTTTGGCTGATTTCTGGGTTCGGAACTCCTTCAGCCGTGGGGACCTGCTGTGGCGCCATTCCTTTGACTGTTCCTTGGTTTCAGGATCATAGATTTGGAGCCAGGTTTCATCCTCAGTCATTAACCTAGCCAAAAAAGTCCTGTGCAGCTTCAAAATGGGCCAAAACGGTTTGGATGATTCAACTCACTGTTCAAACATTTCGGCACCCACTTCGCTGAAAGCTTGCACAAGTCTAGAATAGTGGTGATAACAAACCCAACACGCTCCAGTGAGATGTCAAGTATCTGGGCTATCTTTTTTGCGGATATTCGCCGGTCCTCAATAATCAGCTCATGGACAGCATCGCAGGTTGCTGGGTCAGTTGAGGTTGGGGGGCGCCCACTGCGGAGCTCATCTTCAACGGTGAAATGCCCAGTCTTGAAACGCCTTTGGCATCACAGCTTCTCACTAAAAGAAAAAACAGTTTTAAGAATTGCAAAGACCTGATAATTGCACAGTTACATACAAGATATTAGTCATATGCCCCCACACTCATTTTTCTATTTCATCTGGAAGGGGGCAAAGCCAAGAACTTCTCAGCATCCCCTTGTATATATATATATATATATATATATATACAGCTTTTCACCAAGAAACCTTGTATGTTCCCATACAACAGATCACAGATAAACGCTATAGCTATCTTTTGTGAACTACAAAAATGTCTGGAGATGAATAAGGGGTTGTTTGTAGTCTTAATCAGGAGAACATCAAAGATGCTGTGTAGTAGGTGAGATTTTTCACCCTGGGATGAAAAATGTATGAATTTCAGGATCACCCAGTAAAAACTGAAGAAAATGCTTTAAAAAGAAAATCTAATAAAGCAAGCACAAATATTAGGAAATAATTGGAAGCAATATAAACATGTTTTATGCTCTAACACTTTTATTATTGTCCATTTTGCGAGTCTTATACTAACCTCCCTATTCCAGCTAGATTCTATTGACATGATTACTAATCAGCTCGTTATATTAAAATATTATGAAGTCCTGGCTGGGCCCACCCATGGAGTCTGCACTGGTCATTCATAATAACTTCTGTGCAAGGTAGAGTTTATTTTGAAAGACAGGGCCCCGCGATCTACTCGCGTTGCCTTTGCGATCTACCGGTAGATTGCAATCCATCAGTTTGGCACCCCTGCTTTAAAGAATCTGAGTATACTACTTTGATGTAAGAAGCCTGTTGCTTACTCAGAACATTCACTCTTCCCTAATAGAAAGCATAGTCCAAAGATTTACAAAATGGGAGATAAAGAGATAGGAGAGATAGGAATCCTTTCCCCTGTATTATTAAATCTTCACCAAAGCGATAAATGGTAGAATATATAAGATTAACCGAGGGTAAAGCCAACCTTTAGATTGTCCATCACTGACACCCTTTTTAACATGTGGAACAGCCTCTGAAGTTTTCACATACTGTCCTTGCTTATTACCATTCCATGTATAATAGAGGTATAATCTAAATAAACAGATTGCATCTTGTTTTTAAGGAGTTAATTGCAAAATCTTTCACTGACATTTATCTTAATCACAGGTAGACAGAATTATTAGCTCTAGTAAATGAGCTAAATTATTTCTAAGTGACAAATTCGCTTTAACTTGTTTTACGATATTGTTTACGGGTCTGATATTGATTGGTGGTCTTTTGTTTTCCGCAAGTTCTGTGTGACATTTAATTATAGTGATATCATTAATCAAACACATAAGTAGATGATTGCAGCATTCTTGGCTTAAGCAAGCGAGAGTCACTTTGCTAAGTTCGTAATGAAAAGTCTTACCCTGTGATGAGTGCAATGGGGAGCATGTAGGATATACAAATAAAGGGTACATGTCATATGATGATTTTGCAATAAAAAGGATTCTGAATAATTAAGGGTATTCTATATATATACTGAAAACCAGAATATTTATTTTCTTGTATATGGAGACCTTGATCCATAGAATGAAAACATATGTTGTGGCCTGGGAAAGGGGGTGCTTTTTTCAGTATGCTAAAGGAAATCTGCACTGAAAGAAACATGAAGAGTATCCTTTCTGACCTTCTGAAAATGCTAGTTTCCTGTGCCTGACTTCATATTATTATTACTTCTGTCTTCATATTATTATTATAATATTCATATAATTAACCTCCCCAGCAGTAACCCTGAGTGTGACTCGGGGTAGAAAAAAGTTGCTGAAAGCGGTAACCCTGAGTCACACTCGGGGTAGGTAAAGCTATGGGAAGTAGTAATAAATACAGCCTTACCTGATCCTCCGAAATCCCGTGTTGTCCATCGGTGTGATCCCTGTGTTCTTTCTTCTTCCTCCGGTGTCTTCTGCACACGATGAGTCACCAGGGGAGTTCCCGGTGATGTTGGTGCGTGTGTACGTTGCCAGCGGGGTTCCATTTGTTCCATTCCATTTGTATTGCCTTCAATACAAAATAACTGTATTAAATGCGGTACATTGGATTTAAATGTGTAAAAGCAGTACATTGTTTTCAAAAATATTTATTTTACAGTATAATATAATAGTATAATATATTTTTTTTTTACAAATATATATATTTTTTAATTTATTTAATTTATTGTTTTTAAATGATTTTGTGTTTCAGACTTTATTATACTCATACTATTATATTATACAGTAAAATAGCACACACACACACCTGCGGTATAACACAGGTGTCTATCTCCATTTATAAACCAAATTTTACCCATTGCTGCACAGGCAGGAAAACAGCAGAGAATCTGTGTCTGAGGTCTGTATATCAATTTACTTTACTAAAAAAAAGGAAGGGGGAGCTGAATCCTGAATTTTAAATCAAAACTACACTTTTCATTCCACCTACACATGACTGAGTGTTTAAAATGGAGTTTGGATCACGTCACACTTCAATTCACTTTACTAAATCACCCCCTGAGACTTTTGTAAAACTTAAAGTCTTTCTGTAAAGAGTCTTGAAGTCGAGCTTCAAAATATAAAAACAGCACAATTTAATATCATTATTTATTCATTTTAAAGAAATCACTTCTTGTGGGTCTGACTTATGAAAGCTCTCCAGTACTGGAGTAGATAGACCATCGTGGGAGAACCTGGGTGATCCAGCAAACCTGCAATGGATCTGGTGCAGGCTGTAAACATTTGCTATCTAATAGCAATTTTTTCCCCTGCCAAGATAATTCTTAATTACCTTTTGCTACCATTTATGATCTTAAACCTAACATTTGGAAAAAAAAATATTTTCAGTGAACTTACTCCCACCCAGCAGGAGTTAAATGCTGATTTAGGTCCAGAGGTAAATAAAGATTAAATACATTTAACTAACCCCTTTTCCAAGTGTCCAATTCCTGCAGCCTCTTCCATAAGTCACATTGTGCTGCAATTTCAGGCATTGACATCATTCCCTAAAATTCGGGACCCAAAGTCCTGCACTGTATCTGAATACATGGAGGGCCTGCAGGTTAGATGGAGGAGGAGCTGCACTAGCTGTTGCTGCTAAGGCATACAAAAGCATTTTAGACAATAGTGTTCTTCCAGGCACCATTTTGGAAAAGGCTCTTTTCTGTCTCAGCATGACTAAGCCGCAGTGCACAATGTCAGGTAAAGGTTTAGTTTGTAGAATTTTCTTATGAAGGAACTCAATTGGCCTGCTCAGAACCCTGACCTCAACTTTAATACTTCTGGGATGAACTGTAAGTCACGTCTTCTTTACAAATATACGTGTCTGAGAAAACAAATGCCCAAATTTTGGCTGAATGAACCCAAATTATTACTAAAACATTCTAAAATCTTGTAGAAAAGCTTCCCAGAAGAAGAAAAAGCCACAAAGAGGGAAAAAACTTCATAATAATTCCTGTGGTTTTAGAACTGGATATCCAACAATCTCATATTGGTGTAATGGTTAGGTGTCCAAAAACTTTTGGCCATATAACGTAAGCCCAGAAAACATGTAATTACAGGGAATAGGAATAAAGTGTGCACAGGACATTGCACTCTGATAGTATGGTTCCACCTATATACACTTTTATGATACTGTCATCCCCACTATCCTACATACACTGCAGATGATAAATGAGCATCAGACAGAGCTGCTGACATTTGGGACCAGAGACACAGGAGCAGGTTGGATTTTATTGAAGCTAAGAGTCAAACAATTGCCTGGATTGGCTGTACAAGATGACAGGCAGAGAGATACATTAATTCTGTTGACAAAAAGCATTTGTCAAAGTCATTCCCGTGTTACGGTGCCAAAATGCATTAAATCACAGTCTGGCACCAAAAGTTGTTGCTCACAGCACATAATGCTGTATGCGAACACATAATGCATAAATGTCTATGGCACTCATAAAGACAATAATGTGGTGTCTTTTACATCAGCCAACATTCTAAACTTCAGATAAGACTAAAACAAAATATGCTGTCTTTGGTCTTTGCAAAATAGATATTTGCGTTTTTGGTAGATGCTGAAAAGTTAAAGCTGAACTCCACCAACAGCCAAATACTTTAAATAAATATATACAAAAGGTATTTTACTTACTGAATGATTTATATATTTTTTCAAAAAACTCTTTGGTAAGCAAAACATTTTTGTGATATGCCCCTGTAGACTCCACTACAACTAAGAAATACAACCAGGTCTAAGACCCATTTTTAGCCTTTGATTGGACAATAAATAGGCAGCAGTAAACCTATTAGGTGACAACTCTTCTCTCTTTTCCAAGAAGTTTGCACTGATAGCTGCATGGGACATGTGGTGAAGAAAAGCCTGAATGACTTACAGTGCCACTCACCTTCTTCTAGAGTTTTGCTCTATGGAAATTTTAAAATGATAATAATGAGACCACAATTTTTAGATTCCAGTATGTGAGAGGAGAGCCTACACTGCGTGTGTTCAGGAAAGTCTGTTCTGTATCACATCCAGTTGTTCTCCCATTATCAGATTACAACAAAAGTACTGGGGTAAATGATTGGAATGCAGCAATTGAGTTAAAACATTGAAAAGAATTTAGCATGCAGACTGTGCTCCTTGTGTGGATCTCAGGAATTATTTTTTTGATTTTTCATATGAGTGAACCTTAAGGAAGATAAATGCAAATTGAGGTCTCAGCCTGATACCAAGAGGTCATTTGCCCACTGGGCCAAGACTAAAAGACGTGTTGGGAAGGTGTCCATGACTGGTGAAAGTTCAGCATTTAAGCATCAGTCAGAACAAGACCCACAGTCAGAAATTATTGTAAACATAAAGACCTAGGATCAAAGCTCCTGCCAGAAGAAAGATTTGCAGCACTATGGGTTGATTTACCCAAAGAATATAAGATGTTCAAATAGCAAGAAAAAATTCTGTTTTGTACAAGTTTGTTCAAAGTGAACTATCACCACATTCACTAACCAAAGTTACTCATCCCTTGCAAAGCAACTGTAATGTCATTAATAAATACGCCACAAACAAAGTTGATGTTGGAATATTTGCATGGCACATTATCCTAAACAAATGCCCCCACCAGAAAAAGAACAGTTGGTTGTGTTTGCCAGCAGCACACGTTCCTAGTCCCCCTTCCCAGTTAAATGCCAATTAGCAATCAAATCAAAAACCTAAAGTGACAAGATAACTATCATTGGCTACTATTCATTTGCAAGAAAAGTCTTTGCTTTTTAGTGACAATATCTGGACACTCTTGAATAAGACTTGATTTTGTATTGACTTCCCATAAATTTTAGGACAGCTTGCAGTAATGCTTGTCTGGGCACAGCTCAGCACATGGACTGCAAAACTACTGTCCCATCTTCTATACTGAAAACGTACAGTCCCTCCCCTACAGAGAAATTTCATGAACCATTCAAAAAGTTGCCAGGTGCTCTACATCTAACAGGAGACTTGGGAGCCCTATAAATGGAGATTAGTTGCCATCCATCAAAACTGGCTAGTTATGACTTACTAATGGGGCCTGTAGTCAAAGGTACTTTATGATGAACGGACCTGTGCCAGACAAGGAACATGTGTCATTTTTCCCAGGTAAAATATTGCCAGCAGGTTAGTGCCATGACCTTGTCTGGTTGAAGATATCGTAGAGTAAGCCACCTGTTGCACAAGACTGAAGAGTTGCCAACAACTTTGGCGCAGTGTGCCTTGTGGCCCTGAGGCATACCAACAGCAACAAATGCTTGGCAGCATTTAGCCTAGGACATTGCATATGAACTAAGGTGCTTGGAGGGGTTGCTGATTCTAAAGATTTAAAGGTTGAGCCCAGTAAAAAGAAATGGGTAAAGGTGACTGTTGTCACCATCAAATGGAAGATATATAGCAGCTTATTATAGTACAATATACAGTAGAGATGTATACCAACTAACTTTCTCGTCATTCACTCATATCCCCATACCACTTCAACACATACTGACAAATGACTTTTAGCAGCCTACCTTTTTATAGGAAGAGGCCTGGCATATACCACAACTCCCCTTATTGACCACAGACCTTGAACAAGTAAGGAAGTTTACTTCTAATACATAGTAAAGGCAAATCCAAACCTTGTCCATATCTTGTTACAAAACTTCTGACAATGAGAAGTTATTACTAACCAGGTTAAAGAGTTACTAGAATTTCTCTATCTGTTGGCTAAAAGGTCAAGTTTACAATGGTTAGGGGGCAATGTAAACTGATGAGAACATGCCTTCTCTGCATGACAGGTAAATTCTGGATGTCTGGACTCAACAGGACAGATTTATGTAATGTCCAAATAAACAGCATTGCATTAATTCTGGGCTACAAATACACAATTGGGACTATACACAGAAAACAAACTAGCAATCATTGCAATAGGTAGGCAACAAATAAGCAATTTTTACAATACATGGGCAATAAAAATAACAGTGGCAGTAAATCTTCATTAAAGGGATCAGCAGCAGGTAAAATTTTCCTTTCATTTGGGCTGTCCATAGGATAATAATGGAAAAAGTTACAGATTAGTGACACCAATAGCTGAGAGCTGTCACAGAGATTTTCCTGCAATGATCATGAAGAGTTATGAAGATCCATTAGAACCCTTATTTACCCAAAAATGATAATTTATGTGTGGGTGTTTTAGTTATTTTTCTGTGTATTTTTTATTTTTCTGTGAAGTTTTACAAATTCCTTTCTTTGTTATTTTCAATCTTTTCATTTCTTGATTATTTATTTTTAGGAGAAAGGAGCTCCATCATAAAATTATAGCTAATCAACAGCAATTGAGACACCTGGAGTGAAGCTTTAAAAAAAAAAGGTTTACTGATTTAACATTTTATCACACACTAACAGGCTTAAACAGTGTATTTGCGTTCATAATTGGCTTTAATTTAGTCTCCCTCATTACCAGAAGGGCTGGAAGAATGTTCTGTGAAAGTATTATAAAATAAAAATATCTATGATGTACAGAGACAACATTTTTCTGCATGCAAAACACTTCAACGTTGAAAAGATCTGGCCTTGAATTTTATTTGAAAGATAATTACATAAAATTGAATTGCAAAATGAAAATATGCATATTGCACTTTATAAAGTAAAAGTGTATTATATTTTGAATGAGATCCTATTTTGAGTTATTATTGGAATAATGGTTTTGTTTACTGGTATTGAGAGGCACTTCCGCCTCCTCAGCTCTCTCATTAGGACCCCAAATCTAATGACAGACCTTTGTCGCATGTGCAAGGTGATAAATACTCCTTTCATCTGCAATGCAATCCCTTTACATGTTGCCAGCCATATGGACGCCATAAGTGCTGTATATCAGCAAAGGTACCGATTGTCTATCAGTAGAAGGAGGTCTGCAGCAAAGCAAGATAGGTGTAGGCCCTTTATGACAGGGTGCGAGGAGGAGACCAGGGAGGAAAAGGGTTAAGAGAAGGAGGGGTCAGTATGGTATTCCTTGGAATTTATGGGTGGAGTGAAGTGGAAGGAAGGTGTTAAAATGGGTAAGCAAAAAGTTTCTAGAATAGTTTTTGGTGAGAAAAAGTTTCCCGCCCATCCATCCATAAAAGTAGCGGTGGGGGGAAAAGGAAGTGGGGGGAGAGTGAAGCGGTTGGGGTCTTGGAAGGCAAGGGTCCTGGTTGGTAATTTTTGGAAGAGGAAAACAAATTTGATGTGGTGTCCCTTAAGTAAATACCGGTTACGGTCCCTGAGGCAGTGTTGGGTGGCTAGGGGCCATTGTGGTGTGATAGTTTGGAATTGAAAATCTGGTTTGGTGCAGACTTTGCCTTCCGAGACCTGTTGTTGCTGTTCTGCCTTGTTGTGTATATTTTGGGGTTTGTTAAATTGTTGAATTATATATGTAATGTTTAATGTATTTATGTTAGAAAAAGTTGATAAAAGACTTAGGTTTTTATGTTATTTTGTAAATGGTTATATAAAAAGATTTTTTTTGAAATAAACAGCTGCCTGACAGACATTTTGAGTCCATTGAAGTGTCTGCTTGTTTTTAGGGGTAAAGTTGGGGTGAAAGGGAGTAATGGTGGGTCTGGTAAGCAGTGACAAGGTTAAAGATAATGGGGGTCTACGTCTGAGCTACCCTGGTCATGACATGATAAACACCAGGAATGAAGTTGCAAAAAAAGAAAAAGGGGCATGGTACGTGCCCAACCCACTACACCCCTGCCTGTGTCACTCACTGTGTCACACACTTCCCCCAGTGTGACATCATGATACCAGAACCTGCCCTACATTGGAGGTCTGAGCCTGTGATGGGAGAGTGGGCGGATTGTGTTCAGAGTGACACCGCGCCCACCGCCCAGAGCCTGCGATCTGTATGGGGGTAATGGTCCGCGGTTCTGGCCAGTGCGCCCCCCCCAGTGGGGTCCTTTTTCTGACCAGTCAGAGCTGCGGATCACCAAAATCTTTGTAAAAAAAAAAGAAGTGAGGGCATGACATTCCCACCCATATCCGCCCCATTACACCCCTGATGAACACATGGTTTTGTTGCTAAAGGCTATATACACACCTCAGATAATTCTCACCCAGTACGAATGGTCATCCTCATCTCAGGCCAAAATCCGACATGTGTACAGTAGTTGCCCAATGTAGTTCATGTATCTATCATGTATCTATCCGGACAGATCTATACTATACAAGATAAGAGAGAAGAGCACAGCAGGGTTCTGCTTGCTCATTCTTCCCCCTACCCTCTCCATAGAACAGAATGGTGCTGTGTGTACAACGCTCGTTTGTTCATCTATCACTCTTTGTTGCTAGAAACGAATATAAAAGAAAAAAGAAAAGAAAGAAAAATGTCAGATGTGTACGCAGAATAACAAAGGGTTAGTATTAGGGTTAAAATCCATTTCTGTTCTTCAGCTTTGCCAATAAAGTGGCTGTTTTGTGGTAAAAAGACATCTCCACATTAGTTAAAAGAGTTTTGCTAACCATCAGGAGCCATTATTGCCAATTGTATTGATCAAAAACCAGCTGAATTCATCTTCCCAATTACTTTAATGACATTTGTAATTGTGCCAATATGTTAATATTGTGCAGCAAAAACTTCACAGTTCGTTCATCCCTAATCAGGAAGTATTGAAATAGAAATCAACTGTATAGAGAGTGCTTTGTTTTCAATCAGGCAAACTCTGTCTGATGACTGTAAACCGCCATTGCAGAGAACAAAATGCAACCATATCATTTATATGACTGCAGTTATAGATAGTAAGTTGCAAAAATAGGAAAGTTGATTCCTTTGGATCAGTGTTTTTTGACCAGGGTTCCTCCAGAGTTTGCTATGGGATTCTTGACCAGTGAGTGCTTTGTGCCTCTCAGATCAGTTTAGGTGACAGCAATGATCATTTAGCTATGTGTAAGGGTGACATTCTTGTCACTGATCACCATGTTAATTTACTGTATGCTGAGGATAAAGTAATTGTAGAAGAGGTACCTGAAGACCTGAAAGTTATTCAATGGTTCCCTCCTGTTAAAAAATGCAGAGAAAGGTTGCTTTAGACTAAGCAATCAGCTGCAATGTAGGAATGTATGCTATTCAATGACATTTTAGCTATGTGGGT
The DNA here is from genome assembly GCF_032062135.1 of Pyxicephalus adspersus. Lineage (NCBI taxonomy): Eukaryota > Metazoa > Chordata > Amphibia > Anura > Pyxicephalidae > Pyxicephalus > Pyxicephalus adspersus. The sequence continues at coordinate 38,428,294 of NC_092859.1, forward strand.
TGTATATTTTTTATTTTTCTAGGTATTTTATGTATTTATATGTGTAATTGAGACAGCTACATTCATGCCCTAGATACTTTGGCTCTGCTTACTACTTTCCAGTGCAACACAATAGCTGTGCTTTGTTTTTATTATTCCAACAATGCAATCAATCAAATGGCTGAAAAATAAAAAATAACACACCTCCTATGTTGCTGGTATTTAATCTCAGTTAAAGCCAGGCTAAAACACTCTTACACTCTTTTTGCTACCCCTTGTCCTGGAGCATCACCTTCAAAACAATGCATATAATTTCCAGCATTTCATTCCAACACTTCACTCACATAGGTTGATGCCAGGCACCTTTCAACACAAGAATTGGCACTTTCAATTTTTTTTGATGAAAATGGATTGAAAAGAAGAATATTGTTTATATGACTTCCAACTAATCTATCTGATCTCTTGATTGTGCACACACACAGTGGATCTGCCTCTTTGTACTAGGCCTTGGATCGTCTGCCCAAATTTTAATTTCACCATTTGATTATAATATAAATATTCACTTCTCTATTTCTCCTGATGACTTCTCTCACCTAGTGGTCATCAGAACATATACTATGTTTGTTGGAATTGATTTGCCACCATGAAATGCTTAATGTACAATGCAGCATAATGTGTTACCCCACTATAAATAAAGGATAATGATCCTATTCACCAATGACATGATACATATGAAGTTCATGATGTGTTCCTATTTATTGTATTTTATAGCCATGTCTATTTTTCTTTTTCATTGAAACAATTGGCCTGGCTGTAAATTCGGCCTTTCTATGCAAATGACAGACTGACTCCGCAGCTGGTGATGAAGTAAATTACAGCTTTTGACATAACATCAGGAAGAGGAATGAATAGCTAATCACCTTCTTTTTATTCTTAACAGACTTTTTTGTTGGCTTGACAGGTTCACTTTAGCACGTCATTAATAACATTTCAGAGGAACAATTTGCAGGAGCCAGATGATTATGTTCCAGAGAAAATGTTGTCGATATATCAATTTCCTGCTGCCGAGATCACAAGATAAGTTTTTCTTTTTTCTTTTTTTGTTTTTGTTTTGGTCCTGGTGCAAAAAGCAGAAGATAACAGAACCAGTTAGACTATAAAAACTAGTTTTTGGAATGGAGCAACCTACCCGTAGTTATGGAGAGGGTTACTGTGACTTCACAGCATGTCTTCATAATGGAACCTTTTAGCCCTGACTTTTTGTCTTGCAGCTTGTACATTGGAGTGGTGGCTGCATAGGGCAAGTTCAGGGAGTTCTTAAATGTGTTTTAAATGTGTTGTTCTGTTGCCAATGAGTCAGACCCCCTTGAAGAAGCTTTTCAAACCTATTTCTGTATACAGCTAAATATAAAACTGAAAAACATAAATCTTCAGCCAAATTTGTGATTTACACATGGCACAATCCATGTGTAAACCTCCTTGCTCCTAGCCTGCTGATTGGATGATGAAGGAGCAGCAGTAAAATGATGGGGGTGTCCCTATGCTTTATGGCAAATTTTAAAAATACTGCAGCCGCACTAAATGTTGCCATACATTGGACAGGAGACACTATATGATACTGGAAGAAATAATGAGAAATATCTAAACACACTTGATCAGTCCTATCATTTTGTACCCTGGATTACTTTCCATGACATCTGCCCCAAGATATATGCTGGTTATCCTTGCTGCGTTATTACATACCTGACTGTACAGTTCACATTGGCACAGTATAGCAACCCACACATTGGCACATGCATTACTGCAAAGCACAGTAAGACATATTGGTGTTCCTAAAGGTGCCCCAATGCTCCTTGCTGATGGACATGTGGCACACCATGAGGCACGGTAATGTACTGCTGTGTTTGGCCCTGTATTAAAAGAATTCCCTGCACCTTTTTGGGTGAGCTGGGTGGATTTTTAGGCAGTTGATGAACAGAGTACCCTAATGAAATGCAATGCAAAGCAATGACAAACATAGATTATGGTAATATGTTACCGCATCCACAGCAATGTGACGCTGGCTTATGTAAGAAACTTCTGTGCATCACACAAATTATAAAGTAACTGGTCCTTGTGTTTGTAGGGATTTCAACATGGTGACACACGGAGTCCTGCCTAAAACTGAACCCCAGCAGTGGTAAACTTACCTCCCCCAGTCATCAATCTACCACTGGTCTCAATCGGGCCCCTCACCTGTGAGCCCAGGATCTCATAGGGCCCCTTCTAGTCCTGGACTCTCAGAAGAATACTGCTGGGACCTATGTGGTCACCTGATCAAATGACACCTGGAATAAACTATATGAAGATAAGGGTGCTCCAAGGGGGGTGAGCCCAAAGCTTGGTGCTAATATGCCCACAAAGACTTTATTTGTATTACTTTATTCTGCAATGTTTCAGTAAAATCTATGTAAAATAAAGCTGTGTTTGAAGCTTTTTTTATTCTTTTCAAATCTGTTATTTCATTTCAAATCTAAAATGTGATCTATGTTGTAAAATGTTAATTTATGACATTTCAGGGGACATTTACAGTCCATGCAGTCCTGTCTTATCTTTTACTAGAATGTTTCTTTTGCAAAGTGCAATCAAGATCATAATTCTCCACCAACAGGCAAAGGTGATCTCTCTCTGGACAGACTGGGCTGTCATCAGAAATGTTTGTCATCAGATTATGATTTCTAAATGATCCCTATTTAATGTACAGTGCTGCGTAAAATGTTGGCGCTATATAAACTCAATGTACTATTAATAATAATATTAATAAAAATAATTAAGAGCTGTGTAACATACAGGGTGGGCTGTAGGATATTTACTGAACTTTTTATACAGCCTTTTTTTCCCTTAGTTTGAGATAGATGTGTCCTTCCCTTCCTGCACCAGGGGGGTAAATGATTTGCCCTCCACCAGGGCAGCCACAGGTTGTGTGCAGCTCATTATAATCTGTACACGTTGGGACGGTGGTGGCGCCCTCTGGCGGACACAAGTGGTACTGCTTAGTGCTAGTGAGTTCCTCGGTCTCCAGCCGGGGTGTAGCGGTGACGCGCCCGGAGTAAGCGGGGACGCGCCTTGTATGCCCGCCCCCTCTCCCGTGGGTTCGGTCGGTGGATGGCTGGCACGGTTGTCCGGGCTGTCGGTGCAGTGTGTCGGTGAAGAGGGGAGGCAGGCGGTGCTGGGCTCCTCATGAGGCGGAAGGAGAAGCGGCTGCTGCAGGCGGTGGGGCTGGTGCTGGCCGCCCTGCTCTTCCTGCCTAACGTGGGGCTCTGGGCTCTGTACAAGGAGAGGCAACTGGAGAACAGCGGGGCACCAGGAGACGGGCAGGTAAGGAGCGCCTCGGGTCACCATGGCAACTGACCGGCCTGCAGAGCTGACAGTCTGACACCGTCCCATAGAAGGGTTGTGTCTGACAAAGTGTAGTGTCAGTGTCCCAAACTACTGTGCCAGCAGTGCCAGTGACCAAAGTACTGTGCCGGCTCTGCCAGTGTGCTAAATTGTCTTCTAGAAGTGTCAGTGCCCCCAATTCCTGTGCTAGTGATGTCAGTGTCCCCAATTCCTGTGCTAGTGGTGTCTGTGCCCCCAATTCCTGTGCTAGTGATGTCAGTGCCCCAAATTCCTGTGCTAGTGATGTCAGTGCCCCAAATTCCTGTGCTAGTGGTGTCAGTGCCCCCAATTCCTGTGCTAGTGG
>NC_092859.1:38432214-38454955 GCF_032062135.1 Pyxicephalus adspersus
AGTGATGTCAGTGCCCCCAATTCCTGTGCTAGTGGTGTCGGTGCCCCCCAATTCCTGTGCTAGTGATGTCAGTGCCCCAAATTCCTGTGCTAGTGGTGTCAGTGCCCCCAATTCCTGTGCTAGTGGTGTCAGTGCCCCCAATTTCTGTGCTAGTGGTGTCGGTGCCCCCCAATTCCTGTGCTAGTGTCTGTGCCCCCAATTCCTGTGCTAGTGGTGTCTGTGCCCCCCAATTCCTGTGCTAGTGGTGTCTGTGCCCCCAATTCCTGTGCTAGTGGTGTCGGTGCCCCATCCCGCTGCGCTAGTGGTGTCGGTGTCACTAGTGGTGTCTCTGTAAAAGAACTGCTGTGCTAGAAATGTCAATGTCCAAAGCTGCTGTATAAGTAGTGTCAGTGTCCTATGTTTTTGTGCAGAAGTGTCAATGTGCCAAACTGCATTGCCAGAGTTGTACAACTTTCACATGAAGGAATATGTCAGGAGTGTCTGTACCCCAGATGTCAGTGTCCCAAACAACTTCTTCAGTATTGTGTATTGTCCCCAGTTACTGTAGCAGCTGTGTCTCCAACTATTGTGTCAGTGTGCTGCGCAAGTTCCAGGGAATGTACCTCACTGAGTATGTGTGCCCAGAGCAGTGACTGTCTGTGCCCCTACTGTGTCACCAAGAACTTAATAAATATAAATGTCCCATAGTGTTACACAGAGTATTGGTGCTTCAGAACTGATGTTGGACAACAAGAATCCAATGTCAGGAGTTTTTAATTTCCTACAAAGCTTGGTACGAGTACCTGCAGCATTGAAAGTGATTGTCAAACAACGGTCATTAAGTGTGAGCTGTGTGTGACTCCCCTACTGAGCTGACACTTTGCGGTGGGTGGTTTCTGGTTACCTGTCATATTAGTGTCTTCAGCTGACAATCAGGAGAGTATGTGACCTGTAGAGCTTTTGGTTGGGTGTATCGGAGATGTGTGATGATAACACACTGAATGTGTCACACTGCACTGTCCAACCTGTGAGTGGTGGTGGTGAACGTCTGCCAGAGCCAAGTATGACCGGCGCTGTGTAGTTTGTTTTTGATGCCTTAAGTGGTTGTTAGGCTGTTTTTGGGCATCCATTTTTTTTTTATTTGGCTCATTTTATTTGGACACTTGATTTCCTCACTTTAAATGAATCTGTGCGGTCTATTTATAAAGCAATGAATCTGACATTCTTGGTGGAGAATCTTCCAGGTCCATGTGTTCCAATGACAGTGATTTATTCTTCACCAGGTAATGTCAGGCTCCCTGATTTATAAATAGCCCCCTCTTTGTATAATATTACATATATAATCACATGTGTGCATTTTATCTATATTCAGCTGTCTGTGTTCAGTAATGATGAGTAGTCTGTGTGAATGTGGTGCCAGTGACATCATGGGATGATTATTATTCTCCATGATGGTCAGTCACCAGTCTCAGATTGCTATCCTCCCCTGACATACAGAAATCTCTCATTTGCCATCTCATGTGATGGTTGTGGCAGCAAAGTTTATGTAAAGTCATGTGATGGGGTATATATTGTAAAGACAGAGTTGTTGGGTTCTCTGGGTAAAGTTTTCCTTGTGTTTCCATGGACATGATTGTACTGTTTTATTTTTTATAATAATATTTAACATATGAAGGTAAAGGACATACGTTTATGTGGGAAAGGGCAGTGCAGTCTGTATCCCTGCTTAACTGATTGCTGTGACTTTATAAAACACAGGAAGGGTTTATACCTGAATGATGTTCTCGTATATCTTAGTTAAAGGTTAACTTCATTCATACAGGTGAATACAGATGTGTATAACCTACATATACATCTTTGTCCAACCAGTCCTGGGATTAATAGTGCAGCCAGGAGGATTTATCTGACTTGCTTCTACTGCAACAAAGCAGTGAAACGTGGTAACATATTCTGATTGGACAGAGAAGGGGCATGTTCTCCTCTCTTATGTCTGGATGTATCGTATCAGCAGATGTGCATGCAGAACAACTGATTGGCTACTAGCACTGCCCATACTTCAAGTCTGAATTCTGCTGTACAGTGGAGTACATTAAGCTGACATCCAGACAGATCCGCAGCCTTCCAAGCTGCATTCTCAGGTATGAATGAAAAATTCACTATAGATGAATCAGCCTTATTTAACACATACTTGGACAATTCCCAGTCACGAATGTGGTGACTTTTCAGCAGAGTTTGTTGTCCTGAAATTGCAGTTCTACAAAGTACACACAAAGCTCTTTTGCTGGAAGGTAACTTTTAGGATTCTAATAAACCTGTTATTGTCATGGACAAAGGTAAAGAGGGAGAAGACATCACATCTGTTTGTTTTCTCCAGGGTGAAGGTTTTAGTGTTTACTGTAATCTTTTGTTAAAAAAAACAATCCCTTCCAGTTCTACAAAATACATTCAAATCATTTTGGAGAGCCGTATGCAGAATCTTACCAACTTCCTCCAGGAACTATATTAGCGTGGCATATTTATTTATAAATGTAGATCAGGCATACCAGAACAGGTCAGGAAAATGAGTTCACTAGTTATACCCAGATAGTCAGGGCACAGATAATCGGGGCCAGTATTGTAAGAATCATTACATTTCTATGCTCCTACAGGAATGTCATTCTTCAAGTATCTTACCATAGATTGAACACTCTTGAACCACATTCTAATAAACAGGTTTGTGTAATTTCGATTAGGGCTACATACAGGCTTCTGAGAGTTACGGGAGCAAGAAATCAGGGGGGCATATTTGAAAGAATATAAATGATTCCTGTACTTACATTTACATAAGAGGGCCTAAATAGCAGAATTCCTTGTGCTGCAATTCTCTATAAAAATTGCAGATTTTTTTTTCCTTTATAAATAGAAATTTTTTGTAAACAAACCTTAAAGTCCATAGCTTTCCCTTTCACTGGTGATCATACTTGTTTTAATTGATAGAACATGATCTGTTGGGATTAATTGCTATTAGATATGAACTGTGGATCTTACCCCATAGCAACTAAACATTTGTAAGAAATCTGTGTATCTGTGATTAGGTGACTGCCAGCAAGTTATATCTCCCACAGGCAAGGGACCAAACTAGCCTGTGCTGCTTATCCCTTAAGTAGGCCATGGTAAATATTTAGTACATTTTCTCCCATTTTTATCCACTGGGAATCACAAAAACGTACCTAAGCCATTGCTAGAAAGTAAGCACTGTACCAGGAGTCTGCCAGGAGCTTGTCAATTGTGAAGTCCAGCTTTAATACAGTTACATTTAATTACAGAAAAGTAACTACAGCAAAGTCCTAGAAAGTGATCAGATGTTCCCACCTAGTTCATTCAAGTCATTTCAAGTCTTCAATTACTTTGTGATGATTATCACATTGCCACATATATGAATGTCAATGAAGAAAAGTTTTAGGTAAACTTCCAGTCTTTTCCATGAGCAACATGGGACCTGGGTGGAAAAGGGGAGGTTGTTCTGTAGTCCACAGAGAGCTACAAATATGATAATAGTTAGCACATGCAATTATTTATCTGCTCAAAAGATTTCCATCAGGTTGAACAGATATTTTTTTTTCATTTATTGAACATTTACTTTAATGAATTGTTAATGTTTTATTATAAATTTGATTCCAACAAAATAAGAAACCTTTAACTCTCAGCTCTTAGAATTGGAGGAGGGGTGGATATCCTTGAGTAACTCAGACACTGTTAGTATACAGAGCCCTGGAATAGGTGTGTTGTCCAGGTAGCACTGGAACCTTTTGAACCTTACACATTGTTCAGGTGTGTCTAGTCTACATAAATGCCTTTGCTGCTGACGTGTGGCTGAGCTGTCATTTACCTCCAACTACATTTATACTTCGTGTGGTTACACAGCTGGAACTTTGTCCTGCCTATATGTGCATGGAATATGAAACATTAAGCATTGTAATAGTATGTAGAGGCATATAGCTGTGCTATGCCTGGAGATATCAGGACATTTCTGTCTTCGGATGGATACCAGGGTACTGGTCTTGCTTACTGACAATATTGTCAGTATATCTATATTGAACATTTTATTAAAAGTGGAACAATTGTTGGAGAATCCGAATGCAGTGTTGATTGTCTTCAAAAGAATCTCTTTCTTCTGAAAGTAGAGGAGCTGCTGTTGCTGTCATTAAATTGATAGTTGCCTGCCTGTTGTACCATTTGTATACACACACAATTACAAATTTTTAATGCAAACATAGATTTAAAAGCATTGACATATTTTGTTCTCTTTCACATGAGTATGTAAAAACCATTTAAGAAGTCTTCAGTTTCCTTTTTAAAGAAAAACTGTTCCATACCAAAGAAGATGATGGCGTGCATTGATTGAAACAATGGGGTTGGTTTACTAAAAGGGTAAAGGCTGCTCACTTAGTACAATGTATGTCCACATTGAAAAGTGAATGTTTGTGAAAAGGGTGAAACTTTGGCTGCTCCTATATTAAATCAACCCCAAATTTAAAAATTGCTGTGCCTGGGCACCTCATATACTGGAAAGAACACTGCTATTTTTCAGGAGGAATACAAAACCCTGTATTTTGTTCAGGGTATTATTAACCTTTCTTCATCAAATGTTCACTTTTTGGGTTCAGCACCACTTTAAATCTTCAACTTTGTAGCATCATGAGTTGTATGGAGTTGTGAGTGCTGCTTTGTGTCTGGATATTGCAGATTCAAAAGTTTTGAGTGATTTCAAGTGTTTTACCATTATGTTAATATAAACACCGTTAACATACTGTCTCAGCCAAAGACAACATTGTTTTATTGAATTGGTGAAGTGCTGCATAACTGAATGGCCCTGAATGTGAATGTGCTGACAGATCCTGCTGAATTTTGGCCGAATAACTGCTAGTTTTGAGGTGTTTTCTGAATGATATTCCTGCTTTGATGAAGACATAGACAATATGCAGAAAATGTATCCACAGACATGTTTGTTGCTGGGTCTGGCCGGTAACACATATTTCTAGGCATTGCTATCATGGGACAGAATAGAGCTAGTTCCCTCCCTGGACCTCTACTAGAAATATTTGGCTGGGACACCCTTCCTCTCTCTTTAGTATAAACAGAAACGCTTGGCTGATGGACACAAATGTACATTGTGTGTCCCAACATGTCACTGACTTCATGCTTGTTTCAGGTCAGTGACTCTGACCTAGTTGAAGCAATGATCCAGATGTCAGCTCACCTTCAGAAACAGTCCAGCAACTCCCATATCCTAACAGGTCTGTGTGACTTGGTGCAATGTGTTCAGTAAAGATTTGCATAGTATGTACACGTTTGCCTTCTTTGGGTGTGGAGTGCTGTCTTGTTGATTTTGTGACATGGAACCCATTGTTCTTATTGATAGAAGAAAAACAAACTGTGTTTTCTTCTAGACAATAAAATTAATTTAAATGACACAATGTTTCTGTCTCTTCTTTGCTCTATAGTTATTGCCGCAACTGGTTGCATTGTGTTGTGGACAAAATTTGATAATACTGACATGGATTAGAAAATTGTGGTCCTGTGTCTGTTTTTTCCAGGTACCAATGGAACCAATAAATGTCTGTAGCCTGTTGTAGGACATGCATTGCACTGTTGTGTGTTCCAGGTAATGTACTCGCCACTTTACCAACAGGGGAGCCCTTCTTGTCCCCTGAGAAACCGTCCACTTGAGGGTAATTTGATAAATACAACCTTCAATTAGAAATAATGTTTCTGCATATATAGGCACAACATATATATTAGGTATATTTTACATATATATACCCCAATATTATATCCTCTTACTGGGTTGTTTTAACCCAAGTGAAGTTCAACCCAAACTCTTAAAATCCCCCACAAGCTTTAACTTATGAATGCCATTTCAAAAGGTATGTAAATCTGCAGGTTGTAAAAAATAATACCCGGTGTTCCTGCTAAAAGTTCCTCATAACACTTCCTGGTATAGGTTGATGATAACTTGTGAAGTGGCCACTTCAAAACACTTTGCACAGATGGTGCAGAGTGGTCGCCATCAGACCGGGACACAAGAGGCGGAGAGGACCCTGCCCGAAAGAACTTACAATCTAAGAGAAAAGTACTTTGGGCATTCACCTTGCTCTGTATCCCCCCATCTTTCATTTCCAGCAGCTTGTGCTAGAAAATCCCAGCTTTATTACGGACATCTGGTGCTTGTTCTGTATCACAGTAGAGTCGTTGTAAAAAAGACAAAAGGTGGAAAATAATAATAAGGATTTATACAGCGTCAACATATTACTCAGCGCTGTACAATAAATAGGGGCTGCAATTGACTGACGAGTACAGACAGTGACACAGGAGGAAAGGACCCTGCCCCGAAGAGCTTGCAATCTAGTATTTAACTGTATTCTTTTTATCCACAGGTGGGGCTTATTCACACTAGTGCAGTGTAATACTGAATGCGTTTTTTGTGTGTTAATGCAATGTGCAGTAGAGCACAGTACATGTCATTTATGGTTATGACAGTGCAGTTGTGTTGCAGCATGGTGCATTCCCTATCTTTGTGTGTGATGTGCTGTGTTTGACAACCCATTCAAATAAATAGCGTGCAATCACTAAAAATCAAATCAATACGGCCTTAGCAGGAAAGTTGCTCTGATCCATAGGGGATCAACAGGTGCAAGAGCTGATCTGGTAAGATACAATCTGTTATAAAATGCATTGTGCGTTGTATTCTCAATCAGCCATTTTAGGCTGGGGGAGGCTGTGTTCAATTATCTTTAATGAGATTCTAATAAGAAAGCAGTTTAGATCTCTAAATATAACCTAGTAACAATTTTGTCTCCATATCTTAAGTCTGCAGAGGTTTCCAATTTGCAGATAAGCTAATCTTTTAAAGTCAATTGTCGCAATGATTTGTTGTGTGTGTGCCCACCCTGCCTTAATGTGCACCTATCTGTCCTTCATTTAGAAGATCTTTTCAAAAGCCAACTTCTAAACCTATTGCCTAAAGCTATATACAGACATTTCACAAAAGCCTTTTAAAACTAATGATTAGCCAAATATGAATGCTGACTTATAAAAGGCTGCATAGCAATGATAGCATAAAATGAAAAGATGACTGTACAGACAGCAGATGTGATGAGTAGGAGATTGGGTAGTACAAGTACAGCAACTGTACACACGCCAGATCACCAGACAAACAAAAACACCAGGATGGTCATTTGTTTTACCCAAGAATCCTTGTCTGTCGCTAAAGTTTCATAAACGATCATAGAACAAAGAGTCGGGCATCTTTCAGACATTGCTTTTTTCAAACAACACTTATCTATCGTTTACAAGCTTTAGGAAAGACATTTCAGTATGCCAACTGTTACCTGATCTAAGAAAAGGCTGCACAAATCTCTGCCACGTTTCATTTTGGTAATTCATAACACTCCTTTGGATAAATTTTGCTTCAGCCTGTGTAGCCATCACCCTAAAGACAAGGAAGCTGTGTTCATAGTCCTAAAGTGAAACCCAATGCACTAAGGAGATGGTTTTCTGACTAACAAAGGAAATTCAGACATAGTTGAGAAGTTCCGAATGGTTCCATTTAGGATAAGTGGAAGCCATGCACTGGCTGTGGGTAGCAACAAACTTCATACTCTGGAGTGATGGGACCCTGAATCTGCTTTGACACAACTAAGGCAAAGCAAAAGGAGAATAAAGGAGTTATGTCTTCCTGGTTGCAGCGTAACAGAATAAAGCAGGTGGAGCGTCCTATGAAGAGGCCGGGATTGTTGCAGCATCATTTCTGTGAATGAATAAAATATTTCCCTACAGTCTAGCTCTATTAATGAAAAACATGCCGTAGTGTTAGCTTCATATCTTTAGAATTTCAGCCATCTCCAGCTCTGGTAAACTCCATTAACTCATGTAATTATGTTTCTAAATGTCAATTATATCTTAAATTATATTTTAGTTTCCCAGAATCTTTATTGTTAGGCCACACAAGAAAAAAACTTAAATACCTTACAGGTTCAGGTTTCTGTTGCATTTGTACTGATCCCTCCACCTTCCCATACACAAAAAATGTAAATTATCAGAAAACATTTGTTGTGCTTTTAAAAAAGGTAATATGGAGCATAAATCTTAAGTTAGTTTTTTAGGTGCTTGTTTTTAAAGTGAGCCCATTATAAAAATCAATCTCTAAAAAGTCATACACAGGACAGGATCCTTGGCTTTATGGAGGAACAGTGATTCTATGGAGGATTATGGTCTGGTGATTTACTTAATATTTCAATGAATATTTAGTTGATATTTGACACAGATTTGATGCTGTTCTACTATTGAAGAGCTTAACCTGCCTTGATTGCTTACTGTGTCCTCATCGGTCTTTCCAAGTTACCATTCTGTGAAGGAACTGTCCCGTCCTGTGTGAGCATACTTGATTCTTTATGATCATATATGTCTCTGTGTTCCTGATGAACCACACTGCCTTCCGCTTTTTATTTGAGATCTAAAAAGTCATACCTGTTAAAGTAGACAGTAAATACTTAATTTTCCTGCTGCTTGGTACAATAAACTTTATGAAGTCCACTGGGAAACTCACTCTCCTTGGTCCCCATTGGGGACATAATCCTACACTGTCCTCACTTCACGGTACCAGATTTCAATAAAAGGAGTCACTGAAGCCTGGTTAGTTCAGACAGGGGGACCAAGAAAGCCCCAGAGCTATTGAATGGGGGCCTCCTTTGTTACTATGCTTTTCCTGAAAATCCCCCTATAACTCACAATATGAACAATGTGTAGGTTCTGAGCAATTTTTGTACAGGTAAAGGCTGACTTGTGTGATAGCAAGAGACAATTTCCATATGAAGTAGCCGAATTGCTCGAATCTACTACAGATAAACTTTTAAGGGCTAAGCTACATGATTTTTTAATATATTGCTACTGAGAAATGTATTTACATTAGTTTAGAGCTACACAGGAGATTATTACTATCTTACCCATACTACAAATATGTCATTACTAAGCTGATGGAACTAATGGCTCCTTGTGGAGTTAGCTACACACCTAGCATGCAGTAATGACTTGTAGCAATTACACGCACATTGGTTGTGTGTCCATACAGGATTCATCACTACTTGTGTAGCTTATTCTATTTGGAGGCATTAGTTTTATCTGTTGACTGATTAGTATTAAGCTAATAAAACTCTGAGCTTTTTACATCCAAACAAAGAGGTGTTCAAATTCTTACATTCTTCTTTAGAAAGCAGCCATAGCCAAGCAGAAAAGCCTGTTCTCTCCCGGAATGCCTTTAAAAAAAAAAGAGGTCACTGCAGAACCTGTGGGAGCCTGATCTCTGTAACCACAAGGGGACATGTGCTTTGCTGGTTGGAACTCAATAGGTCTGACTAAAAAGTAGATGTTATGGATCTCTGCAGAAAGACCACTGCTTTCACACCTAGAGCAAGAGTCCTCCTCTGCTGCATTCTATTGTTTGTGACTGCTTTCTAAATAAAATAAATTGTTAGACTTTCCATACCTTTTAGTTGTTTTGAAACTTGAGTAAATTAGGATGATTAAAAATAAGAGTTTTGTAATCACTAACAATTATCTTATTGGCTCCCTTTTGGTCCTAAATATACCATTAAAAGCATTTTTATCTGTTCAGTAATAGCAGCAAATAGCAGTTGGTTCTGACAGAAATGTTGTAAGCTGACAATATGCTGTGTTTTCTGGGGTGCAGAAGCAGTTTTGTAGTTGTAGAGGCGTTCAAGGAGACAAGGAAACATCTGTGTTCATTGTAATACACCAGAAATTATGGATTACAAATAATACAGAGCAGTGTTACCATGTTAAGTAGAAAGGTAGTGACATACAATATTTCTGGCACATCAGCAGTTACTTTCAGTCTCTCAGAGATTAGATGATAAATTAGGTAGTAGATGAACCACTTCATGGCTTTGTGACCTCTTTGTACTTGTGTAGTTTTATTACACACTGGACCTCCCCAGGATTCCATTATTACATATTTGTGCATTGTGTAAATAGGTGTGTGTTTGCAGGAAGCTAATTGGTAAACTCCAGGGCATATTTATCTATATTTATAATAACAGAATACAGAAATGGATTTACTGCTATAACCATATACTGACAAGGTTTATCCTAATGGGAGTTTTTCCTTAAAAACAAGTTCTTTTTTGCAGTTCTGATCTCACCCTTTTCTTCATGTCTGCTGCAGATGTGTGAAAGGCTATCCTGTTAATTGGATCTGCACTGCCATTTACTTGTGCTTATTTGTAAACTAGGTCAGGAATAAAAAGGAATTTCGATAACTTTCATTTGCTACGGTGCAGGAGCAGCATTTGAGCCATATTAAGCAATGCCGTTATGTGTTATTCATCCTTTGAAGTGTTTTGTGCAATAATTCTTTTTACATTTTTCCTGCATTTTGTTTGGTAAACACAGAAAGCTGTTCAGTGTGGGTTCACCATTTGAGATAATGAAGGTATTTGTTTGCCCACAGGATTCCACAGAGACTTCATGCTTTCCAGATCTGGCTGTACACAATGACAGTGCCTGTAAATGAGCATTAAAGCTGATATTGCCCAGCTTGAAGCCTTAGATATGCCCCTTTTTCTGCTGGTTTCCAGACATGTGTGAAGGGTAAAGTAAACATGGTCAAGAAGGAGAAAAAAATAATTTCCATCTAAAATTAAAGTACATCTAAAAGCTTCTTTTATTTGTACAGGAGTACTTTTGTATGGGAGGAGCAGCATGGAGCCTGCAGTGGGTGTGTTTGAGAATTCTTCTTCTTCATGGTATATAGGTGATCAAGGAGCATCAGATTACTAACCAAAAGTACTGGGGTAGAAAACAAAAGTGGATAAAGCTACTTTCTGGGCAGCAGCTAAATAATTACCATTGCAGTAGGTCTTCCTCCCCAACATGAATGTTTAGTCTAGGATGTTCTCCTAGTTTCTCTTATCTTCTTGACACACATCTGTTATAGTTCATTTATAAGATATGGGCAGACACCACTGGACAAATGTTACCATTCATTATATGAATAGAGGAAGTCAGTGCTGAATAAGGGGTTAGTAATGATCAGGGTGCTTGTTGTAACATTGCAGATTAATTGGTCCACCAATAGTGGTTGGTCAGCACAGACATGAGGTTGTTATACAAGATAGGAACTGTAGGCTTGTTCTTGAGTTGAATTTGTATGTAAATCAGAACAGGTACAGTATTTTAATAAATGCAATTAGGACAGATGTTTGTCTCACCCTTTTATTAAGCAGCTTGGTGTCAGTTACTGTATAAAATCCTCACTGTGAGTTAAGCACAAACAAAGCAAAGAAAAAACTTTATGGAGCCTAGACATTCATAATCTTCTGGCGTAAGCTCTGCTTTGATTTGCAAAAAGAAACAACTGCAGAGTTCATCTTGGTCATTAAAAAGTTACAAGAGCTTGCAGAAGAGCTCACCCTCAGCAGAGTTTAGCAAAAGATTTTTTTCTGCAAGTCATGCAAACCAGCCCCCTCCCCCCATCAAGCCTCTGTCCTGCACACAAGCCCTGTTCGTATCTAGAAGTCGTTTATATGACGGATGTCCTTAACTCTGGGACTTCCTGTATTTGAAATCTATGGGAAGCACATGATTACCTTTACTCTAGCAGGTGAATTTATTTCCGTGGACCTGTCAGAATTGCAGCAGGAGTGCTGGAGAATACTTTACTCTCAGAGTACAGCCAGCTACAAATCTGTCATCATTTCTTGTGACTCCATCAGAAATGGTCCCTCCGCTGACTTTTTTTTGGCACACCCAGCATTTTCTATGTACTCAAATTTACAGCCACATGCAAAACATTTCTGTGATCTTAAGCAGCAGTTTTGGTTCTCTTCTTTTCAATACTTTCATTGTTGCTGGGCTGTCTAATTTATAGCCCTATAAATCTTTACTGCCTCGTTACAAGCTATTTCGGAGGTATATGTGCTACTTTACAAGCAATTTCGCTTATTTATGCCACATATTAATGTAATGGCCTTGTTGATAAATATTTTTAAATGTCTTCCCACAATATCTGGTTAACACGTAAAACTAGGAATACAAATGTTTTGCTTTTAGGAATGAGAGGGGTCCTTCTATTTGATTTCTGTTCTCTAATTTAAAAAAAAAAGTGACTTTGGGTTGTTATGAATTAGGAAGATATATTTCAACAGTTGTTATATTTTAACACTTAGCTGGTCACTCACATAAAAGCTGCTAAGAGAGAAGAATGTTTGTGTTTCCTATGGCAACCACATGCCAATTATAGAGAGATTGAAAAAAAAATGCCTTCATCTCACCCCAATTTTCAAAAATTATTTTATAGCTGAAATATAGATTTCTGTGTTTGTTACTGTATCCTTTCTGCTATATCCATTCTTTAAATGCCTTATTCTTAAATGCTCTGATGCCTCTGACAACAGATCTAATATATTCACCTCTTTTCTTCAGAAAAGAATTTTGTGAAATTAGACCTCAGGTGTGAAACACAACAGGTTCCACCATGGCATTATTTAAATAACAGAATAAAGCCAAAAATGGAGAAGCCATGTTAGAAAAACTGAGTACACTTTAGCTGTTTTCTGTATGACACATTTTTACATAATTGTACAGAAATTGTTGCCCACTCTTCATTACTGCTTCAGTTCGTTGGGGTTTATAGGCATTTAATAATATACATCTCTTTTAATTTCTCATCACAGCATTTTAATTGGGTTGAAGTTTGGACTTTGACTGGGCAATTGATTATTTACTTTTTCACCTATTTTGCCGTAGATTTGCTGGTGTGCTTGGGATCATTTTCATGTTGTTTTGTAGCCAGGCTTTAGCTGTCGCACCTATATAACCCTCCATTTGACTCTGGAATACTTTGGTATAAAGAGGAGTTCATGGCTGACTTAATGACTGCAAGGTGCCCAGGTCTTGTGGCTGCAAAATCAGCTCAAATAATCACCCCTCTAGCACCAAGCTTTACAAATTGTATAGCTTGTTTGTACTAAGATGCTGTGTTTGGGTTTCTCCACGTGTGGTGTTGTGCTAATGGCCAAATATCTCTTATATCAACTTGGTCTCATCTGCCCAAAAGCCATGTTTTTTTCTTTTAGAGAGGAGTTGCTTTCTCCTGGAAACCCTTCCAAACAATCCATACTTGTTCGATTCTTTAGTGTAATGACCTTTAATATTTACCATGCTAACTGAGGGGGGTAGATTCTGATAGGTAGCTCTTGTGGTGTTTGCAATTTCTCTGAGCATCATTTCATGTTGTGGTGAATTTGCTGAGACATTTATTTCTGGAAAGATTGGCAATTGTCTTGTTTTCCATTCATAAATAATCTTTCTCAGAGTAGAATGATAGACCTCGAAATGGTTTTATATTCCTTCCCATATTGGTGGGCAGCAACAATGCTTTAAGGTTATTGCTGACGTATTTCTTTCTTAGCATTTTGTTAACACACACCTGAATGCTCCAGACCAGCAGACTGCCAAAACTTCTGATTTTACGGAGGTGTGAACACTTACTGATAATAAATTAATCAGGAGCATTTGATTAGTAGAACCTGTCCTCTATATATGCTTTTATTTGCTATGGGAGTGTTAAGGGTGTGTTTACTGGACTTTGTTAAATAAATACCGACCTGGTATATTATGTCATGTGTTGTTCATGTGAGATTGTATTTACCTTTTTTAAGAAACTACTAGGGACCAGATGAATTTTTATTATGACCTAATACACAAAATCTTACCTTTAAAGGAGGATGTACTTTATTTTTCTTGTGTCTGTACAGTGTACTACCTTCTTAAAATTGTTGCAGACCATGGCATGATTATTCCATGATTGTGGTGGTCCCTTTTAGCAGGGCCATGCACTTTATCACACTAACAAATGTAATCAAAATTGGTTTGGGAATTATGACCAAGAGTTCAAGATGTGACTCCAAATTCCCAACATCTTCATCTGAGCAGCCATTTTGCAAAAGACATTATTTATTTATGCATTGTAAAAAAAAAAATTCCGGTTTTATTAACACTTAATATCAGCTCAGAATATTGACCTGTGCTATTTTTTCTAGTGCTCTGCAAATCAGCACACATATGTTAGGTA
The DNA here is from genome assembly GCF_032062135.1 of Pyxicephalus adspersus. Taxonomy (NCBI): domain Eukaryota; kingdom Metazoa; phylum Chordata; class Amphibia; order Anura; family Pyxicephalidae; genus Pyxicephalus; species Pyxicephalus adspersus. The sequence continues at coordinate 38,446,325 of NC_092859.1, forward strand.
AGAGCACCTATTAGTTAAAATTCCGTTCAACACATGGGCATTGAAGTGTGCTATGAAGTCTGCATTGCTACCTCTTAATAAAGATTCTGTCTTGGTGCCAGAAACCACAGGACACCCCCATCATAGGTCATGTGGAGTCTATTTCTTGATGGTTCAAAACAGTTTTACCAGCACAAGGGGGACGTAAACTGGTTTTATAGTTATAGCTGATCACTGCCCCCCCCCCCCCCTATATACACACACATTTACCGACCACCTAAGGAACTACACCTTGCTGGTACCAGGTTGGACCCCCATTTGACTTCAGAACTGCCATAATTCTTCAGGTTGTACCGTCAACAAAGGCCTACAAACATTCAGGGATTTTTTGGTTTTATAGACATAACGGCAATATGCAGTAGCTGCAGATTTCTAAACTGCATATCCATGATGTGTTGAAAATGTAAAGTGTATGTATATAATTAACCTTTCCTATTTTGATGAAATGATTACATAAGTACAAAAATACCTGTTGCTTTTTCCATAAATCTTTGTAATTTTCTTTAGTAATTCAGCCCCAGTGTGTTATGTCGGAGAGTACACTATATCTCTGGAACAATTATTGAGCTGTAGCTAAAGAGCTTATCTCGGAGAAATGTGCATTATTTTGCCTTGACATACATAATAATGTGTGTGGCCAGCGTTGGCTTTTTTGACAGCTTCATAAGTTTTGTTAGTTCGGATTTGTATCCTCATAGGTGTTCAGTTAGCACGACTCGTCAGCTATTCTTTCAGTATTATCAGTACATTTTGCAATAAACGGCGGATTCAGTCTCTCTGCGGGAGGTTGTCTGAAGTTCTTCACTAAACTTCTTCAACCCACTCCGTTTCATCTACTGTAAAGGTCGGCTTATGAAGGCTGAGCTGCTCTGTCTTGTATCATGCAGTGCAGATGTTTGAGCGACACCAAAGTCATTTCTGTTGTTCTTATGCATAAAAGATTTCTCAGGGACTTTTGTTAGTGAAAAATGTAGATTTGTATGGATTTTTTTTAGGTTAAGCTGGAATTAGACCAATTATGTGTATAGATAAACATAGACATAAACTGACCACACATGGACTATACATCCTTCCTTCATCCCCCCCATGGCTATGATGAGAGGGTTTTACTCTGCCTTTTAGTGTACATGATGATGGCTCTTTATTAGTGATGACATGGTGGAGAAAGGTGCCAGACTTAGGCTAGGTACACATGTGCAATTGTTCTCGTCCGATAGATGAGAATCTTACGTGTGTACAGCGCTCGTCCCATGTTTGGATCCAAGAAATGCTTGGCTTGCATAAAATTTAGAAACCCATAAAAAATAATGTTACCTTGTACATATGTTGTGATATTGTGTAAAAAAGTTGTGATTTTGCCTTTAAATATAACAAATGGTCTTCCTTTAAAATGTCTTTGTTGGCAATGGTCTCTCTAAAACTGCGTACACACTTGCAATAATTATCGTTCGAAACGAACGACTAACGACTGTCCGATAATCGTTAACAAAAAAGGTGCACAGCAACGCTGACGAACGAGGAATGTCACTGGAAATGAACGACCGTCCCGGCGGATCTGATTGCACTACGATCGTTCTCTCTGATTGTGTGACGATGAACTCTTGGGATGTATTCTGAAACCCATTTAATAATAATCATTGTATTTTCAATATAACATTCTGTATAAAATAGTGGCTGACTGATTTGTAGTTGGATCATTATGGTGAGCATTTTGAGACCAAGGACTAGTCTCCTAGGCCTTAGGAAAGCTGGAAACAATATGTAGCCTATCATTGTGAACCATAAGTCCCAGACATGCCTAGTTTGGTCTCTGTGAACTCCTTATTTTGTGATGAATAAAAACCGAATAAAAACCTGGGGCTTGGCAGTTGATAAAACCTGAATTTATTGAATTATGAATAATGGCTAGAACAAGGGCATTTTGGGAAGTGTCCACAAGCATCATAATCCATGTGGAAACCGACCTTTAGACAGCCCTCACCTGGCTGTTATTGGATTGTTGTATTAGTCCCACCTCTGTGGTTGGCATAGAAAAAGCCATGTAAATTTAGCAGACAGCTCTTCATTGACATCATCTTGTTGCTAAGGACAACGGCACTGACATTGAGCACTGCAGGGAGCCCAGTGACTCCGGCTCCGACTCCCTTTTTTTTTTTTATGTTGTTGCCATAGTTCTGGTAGTGTTCTGTTACTGTTCTTAGATTAGTCTTTATTTTTCTGTAATTGTTTATGCACTGTTTTTGTATGTTTTTACCTATTAAACACTATAAAAAGTGTAAGCTGAATCTCTAAATGCTGTAAGTAGAAAAGGTGTAACTTGCTAACTTAAAGCGCTACTATAAATTTTGTGATTTCTGAAACATCCCTGGTTGGAGTGGCAGCGGGTGACCCTACAGAAGCAGAAGCATAACTGCGGTTGTCAAGGGTATTAGTGCGTGTTTCCGTCTAAGCACATGGTGGCAGTCTACCTGTGAAGGTGTGTGTGGCAAGGGTTAACAGAGTGGTAACCTTGCCCCGTGACAAACCCCTCTTCAGCCTGCTGGTACGTGGACTGTTGCTGAGCGTGCTGGAAAGTCTGTGTGCAGGGGTAAGGGCTGAGAGGGCGTTCATCACAGACATCACCTGTTTCTTTCTGTAATGAAGACTTGCCTGATCATACAAACTCAGAAGTTTAACTTTAGTTACACTTTAATATAAGGGGCCACTTTTACACTGTCCCTCAATGTAAAGCTACATTGTAATGATCATCAATGGGAGGGGAATTTTTGTTACTGTCTGCCAGTGTAAGGAAACATTTCAAAGTAAAGGGGCACCATATTTTTCACTTTCTTTTGTTGCTGGCCATTATTTTTTGTATTTCTCATGATAATTCTCTAAAACCATTTTCTTATTTAGAATGAAATGTTCAAAGAAAATAAAAAAAAATGATCCATTGTGGGTGCCAGATATGCCAGGTTCAACAAATTTCCTATTTAATTTATTATTATATCTATAACTTACTGATCGGGTCAATGTACCACTGAAATGTACGTATATTACCTTTCAGCAGGGTTCCCTGGGACTAGAAAATTAGTTCCAGAATTGCTCTGGTTAAAAGGCTGTTTTAAAACAAAGATGTTTTGTGGCCTAGTGCAAGTAGTTTTTGTGAATAATTAATATGGATTCCTATTTTTAATTGCTTGAAAGAATGTGTTCATGCATGTACCCCAGAAACATAAACCATTTAAAGAATAAAAAATGGATCACGTATTGAGCAGTTTTAGTGTTGTGTAATATGGAAGAGGAAAGTATGCTAGCAGCTAGCAGGATTGCCTTTCTGTCTAGCACATTCCAGCAAACTCTGAACATATGCTTTATATTGCAGTGGTAGTAATTAAGGATCTGCATGCCTGACCAGGCCTGTCTTAAATTGCAACTGTCCTGCTACTGGGGACTTTACAATTTCATTAACTCTATCCCGTCTGTCCTTCATGTTGTCAGAGTGAGGTTCTATAGGAATCTGATCTTAAGATGGCTCCAGGCTCATTCATTGCACATTCTGCAAAATGGGGAACTGTTTGTTTTTGCTATGCTGATTTTACATATAGCTAGTATTGTGAGGGGGAAGTGCCAAAGATTTCCCCACCCTCTTGTCCTGTGGTCAACTCTAAACACAAATGACAATAAAAACATACACTTTAATATTCATCTCCTATTTGATCCCTTTTGGTGTGCTAATATACCATTTAAAGAAGACTAAAACTTTAAACTTTATAGGAATATAGAAGAGTAGGGGACTCTTTATTGTAGAAGGAACGTAACATGTTCCTTCTGCATTAAAACAAATTTATCTGCCTGTTTGGGATCTTCCATTACATGTACACTGAGATGCACATTCTGAGAATGAATGAACTCCTGTGTGCAAAGAGCTGAGCCAAAGATTTGAACCCAGAAGAAAATGGTGTCAGCACTGGCAACGGAGCAGGGACAGGTGATAAGTGCTAATTATTCCAGGTTCCCTAAAGCTGATCTTTTCCATGTTACTGACTTGCCTCACCTTGTTCTGCATCTGTGCAAAGGCAGCCATCTTGGTAGAGAAGCGGGGTTTAGTTTTCTCGTTTCAGAGCTGCACCCAGATGACTGATGGTCAGGTAATTGGAAAAGTACAGGCAAGGTGAAAACAGGAAGATCCTTTCACTTTAAGACTTTAGGTACAGATTATTTTCTAGTAACAGTAAGCAGCACATTAACTTTAGTTCTCCTTTATTGGCATAACTAAATTTCAGTACAAATCTTGTGGGAATAGCAATCCCACAAGAGTGCTTTATATGAGCTGTAGGTGTAAAGCTACGAGGATACACACTAGGAATACTGAAGAATTTAAAGCAGTAGTGTTACATTTTTTAGGTTACTGCTTAGGTACAATTACCATTTTTAAACATTTTCTATTGCATCTTCACATTTTGTGTTCAGGTCCACCGTAATACATAAAGCTTAAACCAATTCTGCTATTAAAGTTACTATGGCTTCTCTATAGTGCTGAGAGCATGGGAACAAACTAGAGGAAGAACCAGGGCTCAAACTGGTGTTCTCATATTTTTTATCTTTCTAGTTTCCTCTCTGCTGAAATGTCTATCTCACTAAAATACTGGCCATATCACCAAACTCTCCTACTGCTTGATCTCCTAACATTGTCATGGTTCTGATCAATCAGGATGGAACACACAGGTTAACAAAACGTGTTTTCACTGTATTATCTTTATCACTGAACAATATAAAGTTCACTGCAGTCATAATGTTGCAAAACAAATTTAAAGATAAAATAAAGTCTGTAGACCTAATAATAATCGCCATATTGCTGCAGTCTCCTCACAATCCAGTCCCCTGCACATAGTCCTAGAGATTAGAGCGTTGCATGGTAATCACAATGTACATCATATATTTTAGAAACTTCGCTAAGGCTTGCCAAGTTGCTGACAGGTTTGATTGGATGCCACTTTGGCAGCAGAGAACTTCAGTGCCACAAAATAAATGTTGATACATTAAAGGACAACATCGTTCCAGTCTCATTGAATTTCTTTTATGTTTAACTGTCTAGTTTTACGTACTGTAACCTGTTCACTACTGCCATCCATTGCCACAGTCATTTCACAAATGTTTTTTATAGTGTAGTGTAAAAAAAAGATTTTACTTATTTAAAAGCAAAGTGAGTGAATCTGGGCAGCATGTAGATGATTACAAAGCTGTAATTACATTCATCTCCATTTATGATCTGTAATTTGTTTTCTTCCAGCCCGAGCAGACATCTCTTACTAAGAGTGGAGATTAGGTGTGCTCCACTCCAGCATCATCGCCCTGTAAAGTTCCTAATTGACCCCACTCCTCCTTCCTCCCGAACCTCACTTTTGAAACTTTCATATAATATGGAATAGACTGAGGTGTGATATAACATGATATGAATATATCTATGAATTTATATGCCTTGTGGTATTTGCTTGAAGTGGAACAAAACTCTTTGGTATATTGTTTCATCGCGTACACCACCATTCTTCTTCCTGTTTCTTCTCTTTGAATCACTCTTCCGTCATCTTGATTAGCCAGTCCAAGATGGTGTAACTCCTGTTCAAACGTTTGGGAGGTCACCCAGTCTTGACAGCTCCAAGGAAAGCCAGGATCTGCCGGATATCTCAACAACCAATATTAGACTGCACATGCTCAGCTTGGTGAATTTTGACAGAGGGGATAATGATCAGGCAGGTAAGAATGCGTATTGCATCGCCTGTCCCTTTCTGCAATAAAGCCCTGCCTCGTCCCAAATTTATAAAAGTGGAACTTTAGTTCTGCTTTAAGTTGAAGGATGAATATCTCTAGTGAGGTCACAGACATCAATTAAAACTTAACAAATGACCTAACCTTTCCTAAATATGCAGTGACTCCAATAGTCTTTACATCAGTGATGAAGAAAAGCAACTAGATTTTACCAAGGTTTAGCAGTGAGGGCTCTTGTATTTCCCTTAGTATAATTTTATTTTAAACCAATTCTTAATTTACCAGTAGTGTTTTAAATTGTCACTCTGTTTGCATATGTAGCCTGGATGTTCCTAAACCCAGACCAGCCTGTAATCCAAACTTGACATTCTTGATCAGTCTGAGCTTATCCTTCACCTACTGTTTGACCCATTGATGTGATTAACAAAGGAAAGGCGCATGAAGGGAGCAGCCAAGTACAACTGCAGGAAGCCAAGATTTGTACAGCAGAGATCCCTGAGTTTAACAACCATTATGTATATATATATGTATGTATGTAACAACCATTATGTATGTGTAAATATATATATATATATATATATATATATATATATATATATATGGGCCACTTTGAGTATTTATCTCACTAGCCTAGCTCACCCTTGTCCTCACATTAGAGCTGTGTGTTTATTTTGGTAATTCTGCTTGTTAAGGAAATACATAAATGCTATCCCACAGGATCACTTTAAAGGGTCTGCCCTGAAGGAACATATCTGCACTATCATCCTGCAGAATTAATTGATATTCTTCGGTTCCCTAAAATATGCTAATATTGGTACACTGAGGCTTCCTATAGCACAAGTAGCAGCTTTCTCAAGGCCAGAGATTCCTGTGTTCTTGATGGTTCATTAGTGCTGAGGAAGAAGCACATTGGAATGGGTGTTGCAAATGTGTTCTAAATGTACCACTAGTGGGGTCCTCCTTGTAATACATTGTTAAGAAGATTTTTTTTCACTTCCTATCTTGGAGATGCCTTGTTACACTCTGACACTCTGGTATTACCTACTCAAGAAGTGAGAAAACTAGAAACTTAATAGAGGTTCCACCCATCCCCCAGGGCAGACTGCGTTTTATTTTCCTTTTCATAGATTTTCTTCCACGTATTCAGGAGAGTGTTGGGCATTTTAGCAGAGAAGGCGTGCTTGTTTTTAGCATGCACAGCTCACCTTTTGCCATTTTGTGCAGCAGAAAAAATAATTAGCTTACAAGCACAACACCTCTCTAGCCAGTTGCATCATAGACTTTGATGATGAGAACCTGAACATCGGAAGTGACAGATAGGGGTTGTTATGCAAGGCGATTCCTTTGATTTGACAAGAGGTTGCAGAAGTCCTGCTTCTTTGGCTCCTGTTATAATATTGATTAACAAGAGGCTCTGCGTTTGATGATTGCACCCCCCTCCCGCTTGTTCATTAACTAACCAGCCCACTGCATTGTTAGTACAAATGTGTCGGTGCAGCAGTGTGCAGTGACTGAGAATTGGTCTCATTAAAACTTGGAACATGGAGAAATTAATGCAGATATGCTCTTGCGACCTGTTACAAGTCTTTTATATTTGGACATAAAAGTGAAGAGGAGGGAGACGGAGTTGTCAAAAGTAAAGAAAACTATTACACAACTATTCAAGAGCTTAGTTCTGTCTTTGATAGCTTGCCAAATTCTAGTTCATGATAATGATGGCTGAAAACCCTGTTCTTTGTATGTCTTCATTTTGTCTTTGATACTTTAGCTGTCCTTTTCATGTTTCTTTTGCTTCTTTTCTTCCCTCTTTGTACCCTGCAGTACATCATTGAGAAAAAGGTAAGCCATAGTTTTCTAGGTGTCGGGGAACAACAAATTGGTGTAGTATGTCAGATCTTCAGAAAGATTGCAGTACCTTAAACATTGATCTGTGGGTATACATGAAAGTAATTAGTGAGCTACTATTGCTTTCCTAATGCTGCGGATGTGCTAAATTCCTAACATTCACTGCAAGTCACTAGAATTTCCCTGATTGATAGGGTCAATAAGCGTGTCCTTCCTGGAGCTTGTTTAAGTTACTTCTATCCGCTTCCTGGGTCACCAATCAGGTTTATAGCAGATCCAAGCCATATCACTAAAATCTTATAATACCTTTATCTTACAATGTCATTTTAACTGCTGTTTTCGATTTTTTTATATCTGCAGATTAGTTAAATGCCTGGTGAGCATGAAGGTCCTTAATTGGACACTTCCTGTTTGGGGTGTCAGCTGTCTCCAGATTTGAGTTCCAAGTGGAAGCTATAGGCGAAGCCATGTCAAAAAACTTTGTCCAAGCATGGTTCAGTTTTTGGCAAAAGCAATGCTCATATTTATTTTGAGCAAAAAAAAAAGAAAAATAGCAGCAAATTCAATTATATTCATGGGTGTTGCAACTACCTTGGCAGCAAGTAGCTCCCCTAATGTCCAGCTAACACTCTGAACTGAAGATAGACTCCTAACACATTGCACGTGTGCCTTTAAGTACACAAAACTTAAGCTGCATACACACTTCCAATTTTTATCGTTGGAAATGAACAACGAACGACGAACGAACGATCGATTGGTCAAAAATCGTTCGTAAAAAAAGTAACCAACGACGCCGACGAACGAGAATAGTCGCTGGAAATGAACGACCGGACCGGCGGATCGGATTGGACGACGATCGTTTACCATCTATCGTGTGTACGGTCGTTCAGTGATCGTCCATGGTCTGAGCATGCATGATGAACGAACGTTCGCTCAATACATACTTTATTGTGTATATGAGTGTATGTGTGTATATATATATATATATATATATATATA
>NC_092859.1:38458333-38467037 GCF_032062135.1 Pyxicephalus adspersus
GTCGTTATCTGCATGTACAGGATCGGTGCTATACGATCGTTCGCAGATATCGTGCAGGATCGTTCGTCGTTCGTTTACCAACGATAATTATTGGAAGTGTGTACGTAGCTTTAGGATCACAACCTTAAAGGAATACACACAGTTTACATTTCCAAAACAGATGTTACAAATGAAACGTAACTCATTACCAAAGAGCTTACAGTCTACTTAATATACATATCAAAAAATAGTTATACTAAAGAAACAAAAACACTTGGTTTACCTGCAGCTCTGCCTCACCTAGGTTAATCAGCTGCATGCATCTCACACTCTGTAATGCAGGGAAGGTAATAATGCTGGATGTTAGTGTGAACAATGCCTTAAGTCTTTCTGCAAAAGTAATAGTGGACAGAGAGATAGGTTTTCTGGCCAGCAAGAAAATGAAAGCATACCAGAAAGACATACAGATGCACACACAGACAAACTAATGACATATTCACCCCCTAACACTAGTTGAAATTAGCAATAGGTTAATAAATATATCTTTAAATCAAACAGTGAAAGTTCATGAGTTTGGCCTGTGATGAGCCTCTTACAGTTGCTGAGCAGCAGGGTTTATGTGAGAGGAGGTGACGGACAAGACGAGTAACTGAAAGTTGACATGATACTGTGCTCATTTTCCATTGTCATGCTTCAAGAGGTCTAAGGCAGCTCTGAGGAAGTTGTTGGAATATGTCTCACCTCAAATTTAGAATATATACTACTGGATAAGAACAGCTCTGGATTAAATGAACAACAAAAGCTGTACTTTTTTTTCTTTATCATTATAGGCTATTAGTTTTGTCATGATATTTGTGGCTTAAATTCTGCTATTTAGCAGAATTTAAGAGCACTGAACAATGTTGTGGCGCACCCCTTTACTAGATGTTTTTTTAAAAACAAACACGAAGGTTTAATTCAGGCAACAGAAATGTATGCTTTATATGGACCTGAAGAAATGTAAATATATGACAGTTAGTTTGGGCCTTATTATAAGGTTGATTACCATGCAGCAGAAGCAAACACTATTTTATTGTAATTTGTAAAAGCTTCAAAGAACCTGGACAAAAGTTGTTCAGCACACATTGTAGTGTAATGTGCAAATCTAGCATAGATCTTTCCATTTGTTGTCCCACTGAAAGGATCATCAATTCTTGGTGTACCTGCTGACAAATCCCTTCTTGCCAAATATCCACAGCGCTTAAATTGCCAACTGCTTTTTGACACAAATCAGGTTTGTTTAATCCACAGAATAGCTGGCATTTCTTCCTTTAGATCTGTCGCCTAAAATTTCCCATCTAAGCTGTCACAGCTTCGCATTGATGAAACTAATCAGCATTTGCTTTGCTTCCCATCTGCCAGCACAAATTGTACCGCTGGTCCAAGCTCCTGTCTGCAGCAATAGGCTTCACAAAAGTATTCTCATAAATTGACATTTCACTGTCCTGTGCTAATACCTGCATATCTTTCTGTCTTACTGTTAGTGAAAGGCTAGGATTTATATCCGTTTAAAACTCATTCAGGGGTCTTTTTTTATTTTTTTATTTTTTTTTTTGCTGCAGAGATTGGAACATTCCCTTCCACAAAAAACAAAAAATCGCCTGAACAAAATCTTGTATTTCGTAATTTTGATTTTAGTTTTAATATTTTTGATAAATGATTATGAATAGATCATAAAAACAGTTAAAGTATTCTTTGTACGAAACCAGCACACCTAATTGAGTGAATGACTTCAAGGTCTGTTGTTTCTAATGTTAATAAAAAGCCCTGATAATATATTTTATTTGCTACTGAACAATATAAAAGGTTGCTAGAGAAAAAACAGGAAGCTGGTAATTTTGAGTAGCTATGGTGCTCCTGTTGACCAGGAAAACTATTTGTATGTACTGTATGAGAATATGTATAATAATATACAATATTAATATGTGAATGAATTCCAAAGATCAGTGAATTTTAGCAGAAGAGTGCAAGAATGATTTGCATCTTCTCTGAGTACAAAAGAAACCTTATATGGCTTTCATTGTTACAATCAGTGCACTGGGAAGTGAAGTGTGGGCAAAGGCCAGAGGGAAAAGTGTATTCAGAACTTCTAGAAGGTAACATCTTAAAATGTTTTTCTTATTATCATCTTAACAATCACTAAATTAAGTATTACAGGCGTATCACTTTCATTCAGTCATTTGATATGAGTGATTCAGTCCTTCAGTCATTACTGAAGATTCATATTTTGGTTGGACATAGCTTCCTTTTAATTAGGAGAGTGATGGGGGCTAAATGAAAAAAAATACTCAGGTTGACTATTAAGTTTTCCTTATGGAGTTCTTCCATCATATCATTCATTATTTACTCAGCTTCTCCTGCCTGTCAGAATTTTGTGTCAGTCCTGCAAACTCTTCCAGCATCAAGAGAGGCAAAGCAGTCTGCGCAGCAAGGGGAGGCTGAATTTCCATGTTCATTTCCATTACTAACATAACACGTAATGAGAAGCAGTGGTAGGTGATTAGAGAGATGTTTATCCAGAAAATATTACACTGTTCCTGGCTCATCATCTGAGGATGGTACAGGGGGATAAAATGTCTAAAGTGGCAGAACTTGAAAGTAGTGAGAGCTGGCAACTTCGAAATAAACTGTGTGTTGCACACTTGGCTCTGTTAAGGCTGTGATTATATGTGGTCATAGTGGCCTTAAATAAGCTTTATATAGATTATGTGTGTATTCCTTGTACATGATGAAACTTAAAAAAGTCACAGCAAAAGACTCAACCACAAAATAGTTTACTGCTTCTCATTTTTCTATACAGTCACCTGCAGAAGAAGGGAAAGATATTGTAAGTGTAACTTAACTGCAGCAATGTAAAATGTGGGCAAACCTCAGGAATGGATAGAATGAAATACATTTCTCTTATCAGGTAACTTTTATCAGGTATTGATTTATGTATTTAATCCCTGTAATGCCGTTTTCCTGGAGGTAATCTTTAAGGGAGAACTCCAGCCTAATGTGTTTGCTTTATTACCTTGTATAAAGAAGTTGTCTATCCTGGGGTTGTAAGTCATGTTTAGTTTGCTTAAGTTTATTGTAAAAATCAGTGTATACACGCCCATCACAGAGTGGCTGCTGCTTGTTTCCTTGGCTCTCAATAGAGGGATTTGGATCACCCTAATCAGCCCTGCACACATTTTTCGTATGGTAAATGGGCAAAGATGCACACCAAACATGATGGGCCTGATTTATTAACACTCTCCTAGGCTGGAGAGGATACAGTTTTATCAGTAAAGCTGGGTGATTCAGCAATACTGAAATTGATTTGGTCCAGGATTTAAAACATTTGCTAGCAATTAGCAAAAATCTTTGAAGAAATCCATTTCAGGTTTGCTGGATCATCCAGTTTCACTGATGAAAGTGTATTCTCTGCAGTCATAGAGAGCTTTAATAAATCAGGTCCGATGTGTGTACATTGCATAGAGAAGCACCAAGGCCCAGTGATGCCATTACTTGCTCTAATATAGAATAATGCCCTAATAGAATATTTAATAAAACTGAAAAGATTTTTTTAATATTTCATTGGCATGCTGATGGAGGACACATGGCAAGAAAGGCAAAAATAGGCTGATTAAACTTTCAACATTGCAGCAAAATTGCAGTACATAGTAGTTAATTTTAGCAAGAAATGGCAGTATAATAGGAAGTAACTAGATTTGGCTGTGTGTATCAGCTGCATCCTTCAAAGCCCCCATTTTACAGCCAAATTGTAGCCCCTTCCAACAGGCTAAACTGCCTAAGAGCCTGCCAGCCCCTTACTGCCTCCTGCACGTTCCTTATGGTCTGTGAGGCTGCTTATCATTGTGATCGGTTAATCGAAATATGTAGACCCAAGGCACCAGATCCAGTACCTTTGACCCTTAATGGAGATGTCTGTGAAATTTCTAAAACACAATATACACTTGTGATAAAAGAACCCAAGTAGAAGGAAATGGGGTAAATCTTCTTAGTGCAGACACAGACAACAATAAAACGTGAACTGAAATTGTAACTATGTAATGAACAGCACTGTGTAATATGTTGGGACTATATAAATCATTATTATTATTATTATTATTATTATTATTAATAATAATAACTAAAACTAAAGAATTGCTGGTGTATATATTTTTGGGGTATATTATCAATTTATTACAACTTTCTACAACTGACATCTCTCTCCGCCACAATAACACCAATTCATAAAAAAATATTATAATACTATAAATTTTTTCTTTAACTTTGCTATCTTTTAAATGTGGCCCAAAAATAACAAACCTGGTTCTAAAACCACTGCCCAGTGATCACTGCTGTGCAACAAACATACACATCAGGCATTGCAATATACTAAAAGCAATATCATTTCATCTCCATTCGTGAATCACTTGACAGAAAAGAAAATAGGAAGGTCTTCTATCTTGATTGGTTACCTTTAAATTGTCAGCTGACTATTCCTAGAGGCCTATTTATAAAGTAGTGAAGTTGACATTCACTGTGACTTTCCCTGGTGTCGAATCTTCCAGCTCCAGGTGTTTCAGTTGCAGTAATTGGTACTGCAAAAGGAAACAATTTAGGGAATGACAGATTCACTGCTTTATAAATAAACACCTCATTAGTGTTTTATAGCAGGTATGAGGTGACAGTGGAACAAAATATATAGATAATTATGCACATACATTTTTTTTATTGGCTTTAAATCTGGGCTCTATACATGTATAAAAGACACACATTAGGTTCTGATTTATTTATTATATTTTTACATTTATCTTTTAATGCAGCTCATGCAAGTATTTGGATATGACTTGATATCGGCCTCTTGCAATCTCCTATGCAGCAGACAGAGAATGAGATGCAGAACTGGGAGAAGGTTGTAAAGGCAACTCCATCAGTCATATTGCCAAATAGCAAAAAGTTCTCAGCCCTTTTTTATTTTTTTTTTATTTTATATAAATACATTTCTACTAGCAGAGAATTCAACAGCAAACTAATTGGAATCGTATGATTCTGTGCAGACTCCTAAGAAAGGAAGGAAAAAATGTTTTCATAAAAATAATGCCAGCATGAAAATACATACAAAATAAAGCCAAACACAAGCTTAGGCTAGAAATCTCTGCTTGGTAAAGATGAGTCGTGCGACATTTCAGAACCTGGAGGATAGTTAATTATGGTAAACAGAGGACAAAGTAAACATCAAATGTATTTTTCTCCGACATTAATGTACATCTAGGCTTTGCTGTCACAAGGGTCTCCGAGCTACTAAAACTACATACAGTGACAAAATTCCATTCCAACGTAAAACGTCTGCAATCACATTATGGACCTCACAATCATTTTTTTTGTTTCTTGTCAGTCCCCTTTTACTCACAATCTTTCTAGATTTTAGGTATCCACCAACCTGCTAGCAGGGGGTACTTTTTCTACTCTTGATCACATTGCTAAACAACAAGTATTTCAACGATTGCTACAGGAATAACAAGTTTTCGAGGCATTTCTATCACGCTTAAATATAAAACAATTCCTGTTAGCTTACTGAACCTTTGGTAGCCATAATGTTCATATTAAAAGGAAAGTATTGCGTGTTATAAGTAAACATATAAAGCAGTTATTGCAGGATTTACCTTAACAAGACTGCCAAGGGAAAATTGGAAGAGGGGGCAGGCAAAAAATTCCTATCACAGCCTAATCTTAAACAGCTCTGATAGAATCGTCACCAACAGGAAGTAACAGAAAACATTTCAGTGGTGGTTTCTGTTCTGGTGAAAAATGATGGGGAATTTCCTTCAAATTGGAGAGATTTCTCCCCAAACTGGACATAAAAACTTGAATGGATTTTACTATTTGCTGTATTCAGAATTTACAGATGTCTTTATATTTCCTTGAAGTGTTCAAATCATTTTTAGTGTGGGCAATTTATTAAAGCAGAACAAAACCTGTGATACTCCCCTGTCCCAAAAGGTCACAGGTTGCTGCCATGTTTGTTGAATTTCAGCCACCTTGATTGGCTGGGCTTGGATAACATATCTCCCACACAGACAGATGGGTGTTCCTAGATTGCATTTGTATGCTTGCTTTTTTGGGTAGTGTCTATATGTAATACTGAAAGATGTGAAATCCAATAATTGAAATGGAGGGGACCAGGGACAGTAAGGCTGTGGAGGAAAGGGTTTGATGATGCTTGGCAGCTTCCAGTCATAGAATGGCATGGGTACTGTGTAATTTTGTTTTCAGCATCTAGTGCACATGGTGAGAAACAAGTGTTTGCAACAAAATCAAAGTAGACAATTTCAGTACAGAGGAGGAACCTGTACAACTGTGGAAGACTGAAAATAAGCCTGGAATTCACCTTTAAAGCTGGTGAAAATCCTTGATAATACTT
This sequence comes from Pyxicephalus adspersus, assembly GCF_032062135.1. NCBI lineage: Eukaryota > Metazoa > Chordata > Amphibia > Anura > Pyxicephalidae > Pyxicephalus > Pyxicephalus adspersus. The sequence continues at coordinate 38,464,746 of NC_092859.1, forward strand.
GTTGTATACACAGCTCCCTACACTGGCATTTACATGCTGACATTTATGTGAACTGGTGGTTAGAAAAATCTTTCTTGTCTAGTGGAAGTTTACTGCTACAAGGTGGAACTCCAAATATACATGAAATGCTTTTTAAATGAAAAGTGGGAGTTATTTTGGAAGTTGGCCATATTTTGTTATGATGCTCTTCTTTGTGCATATTGAAAGAACATATGGAACATATTGATTCAGCCCAAATCAGGGCATCGCTTTATAAAATTAGCCAATTTTTCTTTAATCGCATATCTTCTATATCAAAGAAAGGAGCGATCATATTTATAGCTGTGCTTTGTACAGACTCGGGCTGAATCATTTGGGACTGGAGATGATTGTTCCCTTCAGATTTCATCAGACAGAAAATGATTCGCTTAACAATCCGTGCTAAAGCTTTCTTTGTGTTCACAAACACTGGTTTCTTTTACCCGCCTGCTCACTAGCTTTATTTTCCTGACGTCCCATTTAGTGACTCCAAATTCAGTCAGACAGCTGTTATGTACTACTCTTTCTCTCCCTCTTGTTTTTGTATTATTTCTGCTGAAATGTTGTACATTGGTAAAACTAGATGAAAAATCAGCAGAATTTACAAACCGCTGAATGTTCCAGGGCTACAAGCGAGTGGAAAGAATGCAGCCAAGTTCAAGACCACAAGAAGAAAATATCCAAACTCTGGGAAGGGAGTTATTCTCTACCAATTGTTTTTTATTAAAGTAATTTATTAAATGTGTGTGTTTTGTGTAACTGTGTTAAACTGTTCTTGGATGCAGAACCACCTGCCACAGCGCCGCTAGGATCAACGAGGAAAGCCGAGCTGTCAGCAAAAAAGAGCTCCGCTGATTGGTCCGCTCTGTGATTGGCTGAGGAAAGGGAAACACTAAAGACAGCTTAAGCGTCATCAGGCTTTCTCTTTTCTTCGTGATTGGCTTAGAAAAGGGGAAACCCTGATGACGCTTGAGCTGTCATCAGGATTTCCCTTTTCTCAGCCATTTAGCGCTAAAGGTGAATAGGGAGACTTGGCACTAGAAGGAAGAAGGGTGCAGCAATCAGAGGTCATTTGCCCTCTAGTGCCTGGGAATCCCACACTGCCAAGAGTCCCACCGAATCATACTTTCATTGGAGATAACCTGTAAAAAAAAAAAAAAATGTTTAACAAAGATACACAAAAAACAAAGTAAAAATTTTATAAACGCTTATGTAAAATCACAGTACAACATGTCATAGGCGATTATAAAAGTATTTTTTAGCGTTTTAAAGGCAAGTGTATAAAAAAGCAAAACGTGGTAGGAACGTTTACATGTGTTTTTAAAACCGTTCGTGTAGAGCCAGACCAAACCAACAAAGTCGACCTCTTTTGTTTAACCTGTTTTTAGAAGCTCATAATGATCTTACTGACTTTCAAGAAAAGCTACAGCACATTCCTCACTTTAACCAAATCTCCAGACTGTTAATGCAGACTTACCTTATATGATGACCCCCCTCCAGCTACAGTGATTCCATTTTTACCCAACTTCTTCCCTGTTTGGAGACTCTTGCCTGCCTCCTGTGACTTCCTGCCAGTGCACACAAGTCAGAAAAATGTGCCAATACTGTACACTGAGCTACTCTTCTGTACAGAAAAAGTGCTGAAAGCAAGTAGAAACATCTATCACAGAAGAGATTTGCATTGCATTTTCTGTCATTTTAAAGCTTACCTGTCTGCACTTTTTAAGAAATCAAATATAGTTCCATTTTAAGTCTTGGAGCTCTTGTACAAAATATAAGACGAGGCCCCCTGTGGAAGCTCCGCAGAAGTTGCTGGTGGTCACTTGACCACATGGACCTGAGAATGGTTTCATCTTCTGCTCTTTCTGTAGTCACACGTCATACCTTCTAAGCACATCTCCAAGATGCTGTAACAACATCTGATAATCTCACAGAGACTCATTCAGCTTCAACCTTATCTAATTCATTATGACAAACCTGGCAGGTTTTTTCCACTTCATATGGTATTCAAACTAGGCTCCCCATGACTTGGTAAAAAAAAAAAAAAAAATCAAGCCTTTATTTGCTTGGGTAAAATATGTTACCTGCTAATCCCCAGTGCCTAGAACAGACTTTGTACTCCCTGAAACACACAAGCAAGCGTTGAATCACTAGGAGTTATATTCATTGTTTGATGTTGGCACACTGCCCCTGATTCATCAAGCAGAATCGGATTATCGGTCGCGCATTCGTATTAGCGATCCGGAATCGTACGCGGTCGCGCTATTCAGCAAC
>NC_092859.1:38470747-38565457 GCF_032062135.1 Pyxicephalus adspersus
TATTGTGAAGGCTGGAATCCGGCTGGTAGTGAGGCGAGTGTACGCGCATACTCGAGTCCGGACCGCGGTAATCCGCGATCGCTGGCCGCGCGTACGTTCGCGCTTCCAGCGAGCGCGGATTTCATTGATGAATCAGGGGCACTGTGTCACAGCTCCTCTGATTGCTGCACCCTTCTTCCAGCGACTGCATAACCTGAATCACAGCAGCAATATCCTTGTATGCTTTAGAAGTAGCTCCGTTTCATAAGCCGCCATAGAATTCTGTTTGTGGAGCCTTCCTGGATATTACAACACTGACTAAGGGTGGCTATTCATTGGCATAAAGTCATGGGAAAAAAAAGGCCTTTCAATTCCAAAGTTTTGTGTATCGGGGATATTAAAAAATTATCTGGTTAAACAAGTTATACAATTATTTAAATATAACTTCAAATTTAAAACAGCACACAACAGATTCCTACTGTCATTTATGTAAAAAAAATGACAAAATGGAGAAGCTATGTGCAAAGAACTAAGTATACCCCATGATTCAGTAGTTTATAGAACCACCAGCAATAAGTGATTGTTTTCTGTATGACTTTATCAGTCTCTCACATTTTGAGTAGGAATTTTGGCCCCTCTACTTTACAACATTGCTATAGTTCATTGAGGTTTGCGGGCATTTATTTTTATGCACAGCTCTCCTAGGTGCGGTCACAGCATTTCCATTGGGAAGGCAAAAGAAGGCCAACTCTTCACCCCTCCACCATCATGCTTGAAAATTGGTAGAAGGTGTTTGGGTTTGGTTTTCTCAAAACGTGAGCCATTTCCAGCCAACTATTCCTATGCAAAAATTTGTCCCAGTGACCTCTAAAACAAGATTTTCCTTATTTTTGAGAGATCTCTCCAGAAAATATCCAAAACTTAAAAAAAAGTTTAAATGATGTTATAGAGTACTGATTCCTTGCCTCGGAAGGGCCTGGAATTTAGGGTTAGGAGGATGATGTTTAAAGCTTCTTCAGAAATGTTCTGTATCTCTAGGTGCTTTCATGTTATTCCTGCAGGATGTGCTTGTTTGGGCTTCTTAAAATTCAAGCTGCAAATCTTTGAGCTTTATCCTATCTTTGCCATTTGTAGTGCTTACATTGTAGGTCAGAATTTCCAACTTTACTAGTTGAATCATTGTTCTGGTTCAATCATTGCTCTGGTTCATCTGCATTTTTTTTACTCTGGATAAGGAAACTTAGCAATACTTTACTGGAGTCTGTAGAAAAGTAAATGATATAGAAATGGCTGCAAGAATATTTAGTTAGCTTTTCAGGATAAAAACAGACCAGACAAGATTTTCCAATCTGTCCAGTTACTGTTCCTCTTGATGAGCTTCAACTAAAGGTGTAGGTAAGTAGCTCATGTGCTTCAAATGTCACCTAGAAACCAGAAGACCAAAGCTAGCCATACACAAATATGATTTAGGCTACGTACACATGTTCAATAATTGTTTTTGGAAAGGAATTTTTACGATCCTTTCCAACAACAAAAGACTGAACGAGCACCCTACATACAACGCTTTTCTGCTCTGTGGAGAGGGGAGAACGATGGATTAGCACCCCACTGTGCTCTATCCACTTCAATGGCATTATGATCAATCGTGGATGAGCCAGGACAGATCAATTAATCACTTCAGATGAGCGCTATACACATGTCAGATGCTTGTCCAATATCAGCCCTGAAACGATAATCGGACGAAAATCATATGACGTGTGTACATAGCCTTAGTTTTTTTAATTTGATCTATTTGTTTAAAATAAATGTCTTCCACTAACATCAGTTTCTTAGTTGATGAAGAGAAGCATATGTGTGTATATGCTTCAAAGTTTTGTTAAACATAAATCAGTCATGAAAACTTTTTATAGCTTTATCAAAGTTAGAAATGGGAAATAGATTTATGGTCAATGTAATGAATTGATTGGATAGACTGCTTGATTGAACAGAAAATCTACACATGTATGGCCAGTTTATAAGTCTTTAAATGTCTGAGGACCTATCATTTATGTCTGCTAAACAAATAAACATATATGCTAAACAATTAGGCAAGCAAAACTATTAAGAAACATACAATCACTCATATGGGGATTTGATGATGAGCACTGTAAAACTCTTGCTGTGATCTCAAGGGCTGCCAGCATGATCCAAGCATTTTTTTTAGACCTAAAAAAGGATTACATCTCTGCCATTTGTCCCCAGCATGTTGCAGTTCTAAGATGCACTAATCGGATACAATTTATAGATCCATTAAATCTCACTTTATTGGTGCTTCACACACTTAATTAACCTTGTAACTTTCATTGGCCGAAAGATACGTTTGAAGAATTGTTTGATGATTTAATAGCACCAACTGTTGCAAATGCCACAATTAACTTTCATGATCTGAAGTTAGAAGAGAAGAGGTTCGGTTTTGAAGCATGTTCTTTCATTCTGCTGATAAGGTTCTTTAGTGCCGTTTATGAAAGATGTTACAGTAGGCTTGTGTTTTTCTAAAGGTATGATATATCCTTTCTACATTCAATTGCCATTTTCTTCTATTGATCTTCTGTAATATATGATGATAGATAATCTGTACATATAGAAGCTCTATTCATGCTTATTTGCATGCAGGCATGGTGCTTCTACACTGATTTAAAAAAAAAAAAAAAAAAACTTCCTGTACCTATATCCTGCTTAACAGTGTATACAGAACAAGGATAATTTAGCAGAGACTAAAAGAATTAAAAATTCCTCAAACCGAGTCAGTTTGCAGCACAGTAAAGCTTTCTTAGAACAAATGTTGCATTCTTTTTGTACCTTCTTATCATAACCTTAATGGTTATCCTTGCTTATTGAGTCCCAAGCCCTACTCCAAAGAAGCCATGGGTTCCATACCTTGTATTGATGACTATAATGTCTAAAATAACTGTATTCTGTGCATTTTACCATTTTGGTATATATCTGTGATTTGCAGAGCTTGTCCACTGTCCAAAAATGAGGAATAATCTTTTTTTTGGGATGTTACATGTGAGTTCTTTCTGTTCTAAAAAGGCTCTATAGCAGTGTTTCTAAACTAGAGTTCCTCCAGGTATCACTGGGTTCCTTGAGCTATGAGCAGTTTGTGCCTCTCAGGTTACTGACACAAAATTACTTATCTATAAGGATGACATTTTTCCCACTGACCCACAATGCAAGAAGCATTCTTCCCACTGACAACCATAATAATGTACTGTCAGCTGTAGATATAGTAATAATAGGAGGGGTTCTCTGAGACCTGGAAAATATTTCAATGATACCCCTATGTTAAAAAGTTTGTGAAAGGCTGCTCTACAGTGTTATGCAGAGTATATAGAAGCAATCACACCAACGCTGGTTTCTAAGGAGCAGCCAACTGGAATATTTCAATTTGTAATTAAGCCTTTTTAACAAGGTTTTAAATTTTGGCTGTTCTACAAAACCTGCTCTATAAAAGCCATGGGTTCCATTTCTCTGAGGATGGCCAATTAGCATAAGTCTTCTGTATGTATGTTTGGAATCAGATAGGTAGGGTAAGTGCACCAATATCGATATAATGCAATGTCTCTTTTATAACTAAGTCCTTGTAACATTGACAGATCTAGCTTGGTTACAACAGATCAAGCTCATACATTCTATAAGCAATAAAACCTGACAGAATTTCCATTTGGATGTAGAGATATTTAAATTTTTATCCTATGGTCTGTAGTAGCTTTAAAGTCTGAAATGATGACCCCGGACATTCCGGAACAAATAATAGTCCGAAGGGGCCAGGTCAGTTGAGTAGGTGGGATGGTGGACCAATTGGAAACCCAGGGTGTTCAATTTGGCAGCCACAACGTTGGTCATGTGCGCAGGTGCATTGTCCTGCAAAAAAAAGTTCCTTTTGGTCAACTTTCCACGGTGTTTTGTCCTAATTGCCTCCTTCAGCTGGTCCAGGAGGTTAGCATAATTCTGTCCGGTGATACTAGAGCCCTGAGGTAGGAAGTCCACCAACAGAATACTGTCTTCGTCCCATAAAACGGACGCAATGATTTTTTTGGCAGATTTATAGGTTCGGAACTTCTTCGGCCGCGGGGCCCCGCTGTGACTGTTCATTGGTTTCAGAATCATAGATGTGGAGCCAGGTTTCATCCTCAGTCACTAACTTAGCCAAAAAGTCCTGTGCAGCTACAAAAACGGCTTTGGATGCTTCAACTCTATCCTTCTTCTGATCAGTGTTCAAACATTTCAGCACTCACTTTGCTGAAAGCTGGCGCATGTCTAGGATAGTGGTGATAACAAACCCAACACGCTTCCATGAGATGTCAAGTATCTGGGCTTTTTTCTGGATATTCGCCGAACCTCAATAATCAGCTCATGGACAGCATTGCAGGTTGCCGGGTCAGTTGAGGTTGGGGGGCGCCCACTGTGGGGCTTATTTTTAACGGTGAAATGCCCAGTCTTGAAACGAGTTATCCAGGTTTTGACTGTAGGAAGGACACTTCTCTCCCAGTGTTTGTGACATCTCAGTGTGAATGTCCTTTGCTGACTTTCTCCGGAGAAACAAAAACTTAATGACGGCCCGTAACTCCAACGACTGAAAACTTGCTTGTGCCTCTGCCATCACAGCTTCTCACTAAAAGAAAGAACAGTGAAAAGAATCGCAAAAACCTGATATTTGCACAGTTACATACTAAGATATTAGGTTTTTATATGCCCTCACTCTCATTTTTCTATTTCATCTGGAAGGGGGCAAAGCCAAGAACTTCTCAGCACCCCCATATATATATATATATATATATATATATATATATTCCTTTGTCACCCTGTTTTTCTTGATATATAGATGGCTATGACCGTTTTTACAGATCCTGAAGTCAAAATATGATACAGCAAGCAAATAATTAAGTTACAGACGACTTTCAAGTAAATGTTACATTGTGTACTTATTGAAGTACACTATAACTTTCCAGAAATGTCACTGTGCCCTTTACACTATTCTCATGCTCCCAAGGCTTTGTAATTTCTTGTAAATTAAGTCGTGTAATAATGTGTTTGAGAAGAACATAGAAATATGCTATCCGTTAGTTTTGGTCTCCTGCTGGGTTGTTCCAGGTATTTGGAAAGGTTCGGAGATACCAGAGATATGGCAGTGCCAAGATATTATTAACCAAAGAAAATCTTCTCCAATAAAATTTTCAGTTGTACACCAATACGCAAAATATTGTAAAATTGTTCTAAATAAAACCTGGCCATACAGCATATGACAAATCCCAAGAAATAAGGTGCAAGGTCCTTCTCTTGATTATGGAAAGGCTTGTGATGTTTTCATGAAAAATTTGTTTTTTCCCCCAAATAATAAAAAAAACTAATACAATTGCCACACAAGTGATCTTTCTATTTCAAATGTAATAGTAGATTGGGTGTAGAGAAAGCTCCTAGAAGTGTATTCTCTTGTCTGTGTTATTGGATAACTGATTTTCTCAGAAGTCTACACAAAGATAAAAGTCAAAAGGAAAGAAGTGTTTATGAAGAATAGCTTTAAGTTGCATCCTCAATCTTTGCACATTTAGAAAAATAACTGTAAATGCACTAAAATGGTCTTTCCCAGTATCTACAGAATGGATGTCATTTAGGATCTGCACTAAAGCTTGTTTCAATCCAGTGCAGCATATAGACCTTACTTAGGAGGGATCTTTCATCAAAAATTTAAATTCAAGTTTACATTTACTACATTTCCATAAAAAAGTGAAAATGACATCTTTACAGAAAAGCACATTATGCTTCAATTTTTGTTAGCACTTTTAGTTTTTTAGCATTCTTCTTCACTTTCCTAAAAGCATGAAACCCAGTCTTTACTGAATAGTGCAATATATCTGCAGCTCATAAATTATGGGTGATCCTTTGCATTTGTCTTCCAATGCATTCACTGCAAATCTGTCCTCAATTGTATTAATAATTAACTGGCATACATGAATAAGCAATAAAGTCAGAAGTGAAGTCTTGACAGTGTCGGAGATATTGCAGTTGTGTGGCACTGCCTGTGCAGTAAATTTGTGTGATCCTGCTGGGGTGTTGCTATCCTGGCTCTGAACATCTAAAAATCGGCACAGCTCATGTTATATTGTCTTGCAGTAAATGGTAATATTAGCTGTGTAAATGGCTGATGATTCAAAAGGAAGCATACTGTATTTTTAAAGTTTTCATCGTTATGGGGCCTATTTAGATTCTAACACTCCCTGGTGGAGAATCAATTACTGAGGACAAACACTTGTAGGATGAGTGTATATAAGGAGTTGGAAGACAGGTCTTCATTGCACAAGCATTTGTAAATGTTAAAGTTTAATAAAACAATCCCAGCTAAATATGGTAGTTATAGCATAAGTATGCTCACAGTTAAAATAAACAATACTTTCCCTATAATGATTTTATAATGTTTGTACTGCTGTATGCTTTGGCCTGTCTTATTACTGTGTGTCAGTGTTTGCTGTTAAAGATCTATTAAATTAATATATTACATTTTGCCACCATTATTTTTATGTGCAGTAAATGTCAGCATATTCCTTATCTGTGTGCTTTGGATGAGATGAAACATGAATTGATTGCTCTACAGCAGCAGAAATTAGGACAAAGTGTCTATATACTGGTTTATGGCAACTTAACATAAACTACGGAGAATATGGAAAGTGCAGTCTCATGGGTTTGTGGTATTTACGGCAGTAAAATTTTGTTACACAAATATAAATATAAACTAAATTTCTAAATATCTCCAATATTATATATATGTATATGACACTTGTCATGCTAGGTTCCAGCTTAACTTTTGTCGCATTAAAGCCATACACCTCAGTAACCTCTCCTGTTCAATCTAACAGTAGGTGCATACTTGCCTGTCTGGAGGATAGCTCTAATAGGTGTTTAAAAAAAATTGGAGGTATACCTTGATGGGCCTGAAGTTACTGCTGATGGACTGATCTAACAGACAATGCTCCAAAGTTTTCTAATATTGTTAAAGCTTTCCATCCCTTTTCTTTCTTATGCATACTCCTGTTGGCCAGTGAGCCCTTCATTGTTCTAAGCCATTAGTATAGTGTAGAAGACTGGAAATTGTGTGAATCTATCCCTTCATATATTAGAGTCTGTCTTTGCAGAAGTTATCACCTGCAGTTTATTTAGGAGATTTTTTTTTGAACTGGGCGTTCATGTGTATATAAAGTCCCCTCATTGTCTCAAACCATTACTCAAACAAGTACTCAAGGTATATGGGGTTAAACAGGAGTTTGGTCTTCTTTTCCTGAAATGATTGCTGCTAGTAAAGTTGCATGCAATCATTTCAGGGAAGGCTATCTTTCACAAAGAAATGTGTTTACAGAGCATGAAATTAACATTTCTGTACAGCGGCAAATAATTGCTCACCAGATAGCTACTTCTGTAGGAAAATGTGCTCCCGGGGAGGTGATTAGTAAGGTCACCTGGATCACAAGGCAGCACAATTAGCAAAAGAGACATGCGTGAGCTAAGGGAATCACACCAACTGTTCATCTTCTTGTCCGTCCTTTTTGTATTTACCTGTATAATTTATTTTATTTAAACAACAGCTTGTGTTATGGTAAAAAAGCATATGTTCAAAATTCTTAGAAATAGCGCTACATGTAAAGATAAAAGGTGTGTCATATAAGAAAAGATAATCCGCTCCATGTAAGAAAATATTTAAAGGATAAAAAGACTTTGTATGATTATCTCTAAGTTCCATCCTTTCAAAGGCCGATACCCCATTTGTCCCTCTTCCCCTTCCAGCAAGGCATTAATTTCTTTTGTTTTTTGAATTTTTTTTCTAATGTATACTATACTTGCCTTTTCTGATGACTCTTTGAAGGTTACATGACTCATCATATCCTCTGCTGATCTTCTTCAGTGGTGGGTGGTGATGCTATCATAGCTGCCTTCTGCATCAAATCACTATGAAAAAAGGGTTTAATGGTAATGTGCCCTCAGAGCATTGGGCTATGATGCCCTGAATTTTTTAGTATGTCCTCAAACTTTCAGGTTGAGTAATGCTGTGGGTGTCATTTAACGTCTTTAAAAATGTCTGTAGTTGAAATTGTGGTTTCCTACTTTCAGTTTAAATCCACCTGTGCAAAATCCACAATGAATTCTATGTTTAGCTCTGCAATTGCTGATAAAAACTCTCCAGGTGGTTCTGTACTTCTGTTCATGTGTGAGAAAAAATCCTATTATATCCTATGGGGAGGCCATCTATTTCATGAACACGTAATAAATTGCCTCTCTATAAGAATTTCTCCACACACAGAAAGTAAGGACTGCTGTGCAGCTACCTGTGGGCCACACACGGAGAGAGACAGGTGTATCACGCTTCTATTTGATGCCGCAAAGGTTGAATTGTGAGCGTGTTTATGTATAAGGTGGGCAGGACAAAGAGAGGATGGATTGGCAGTGGGGAGTTCTTTTAGGTGCTCAGAATGTTGGGACTTCTAGTACACAGAATAAGTACATCCTTGGTACTTGTTCCTCCATAGGAGCCTGGAGCCTGGTTAGTAATGATGTAAACCATTTTGGTTGATTTTAGCAACAAATCTTAGGTTATATGCTAAAATGCAGAGTTCAGCATGACATACAGAATAGAGAGAACCTGCCCGTGTACAACCCTTCAAATGAAATAAACGTCCTGGTAAACCCAACACACTGTGGTAAAGAGCATAAAAAATTCGCTAATTGTCGTGCTCCCCAGAAACTAATGAGTTTAGGGTCGCCTAAGCTTACCAAATCCGATATTCGCATCCATGAGTCACTGTGTATACAATTCACTGCCCTATAGAAACCCAGTTCTCTAAGGTGGATAAAATAAGGGTCTTTTTCACCTGGCATGAATGCTGGGTTGTCTAGAATCGGATAGAGTGGCGAAGGAATTGGTGCTGTATTAGGGAGAGGAAACACTGTGGAACACACTTTCAGAGTAGGACCTATCAAAGGGTGTTGTTTGAGCTTCACTGTCAAATTGCCTTCCAACCAAGGAGCTGAGGAAAGACTTTGACCTCCAGCCAACTGCTCCAGCCCCACCTATTGCTTGAAAGAGCCATTTATCGCGCGGTCCACTGCCCCTACCAAGTGAGCAGCCATATAGTACTTATGTAATTTAGGGACTCCCAGGCCACCTACTGTCTTGGATTGGAACAATAGATTGTGGTTCAATCTAGGCTTTCGATCGCCCTAAATAAACTGGAAAAGTGTGGAATTTATGTTATGAAAGAAGGACCTCGGAAGACAAATTGGTAGGGTCTGAAACAAATTGCCACTTGTGTTCTGCAGAACCAAGATATAGTCAGAGACCTCCACTTCAGCAGATCTGATTTTATGTGTTGAAAAAGGGGTGAGAAATTCAAATGAAAAATTTCTGACAGATCTCTGGTTAATAGGATTCCCAGATAACACAGGCCAATCTAGGCCCCCTTAAAGGAATAATTCTTCTCAATGGCATTCTTCTGACCTTGGGATAATGTGATATTCAGTGCCTCGAGTCTACTATAGATAATCTTAAATTTTGCAAGGGAACCAGAAATCGATAAATTCTTCATAATGTCTGGGAGTGTAGTGACCGGGTTAGACAGAACAATTAGGTGGTCATCCGCAAATGCTGCAATTTTGTGCATTTTCTTACCCAAACAATAACAGTAACATTCTAGTTGGCCCTTATGGCTGGTAGCAGTGGCTCTAATGTCAAAATAAATATGAGTGGTGATAGGGGCAAACCTGGCGGGTGCCGTTTGTAATGGGGGAAATACTCTGCGAGGGTACCATTTACTCTGATGAACACTGAGGGGCAATAATTAATGGATCTAACCCAGGCTAACATTTGCGACCCCAGCCCGATATGCATAAGGGTCTGGTCCATGAACATCCAATCCACTCTTTCAAATGGCTTCTCTGCATCCGTAGAAAGCAGGAAGACCGGTGAAGAGTACGTGGAGGCCAGCTGAATCCAATTAAGTGCCTTGATAGTATAATTGCTGGCTTCTCTTAGCGGTACAAATGCCACCTGATCTGTATGGATCAATTTTGAGATGACCCTCTGTAATCTCATTGCCAAAATTTTGGTGAACAGCTTTAGGTCTTGGTGGAGTAGGGATATGGGTCTATAACTAGAGCAGTTGGCCGAGTCCTTTTCCTCCTTCGCGATCACTGTAATGTGTGCCCTCAGGGAGTCCTGGTGTAAAGCAACCCCACCTGAAATAGCATTGAAAGTGTTTACCATATGGGGAGGCACTCTAAAATTTTAAAAAGGAAGCAGACAGAACTTTCCTTACTACAACACTGATATTACTCTGGTGTTCATAAAGTGTGCAGTCCCAGTCATTTAGAAGAAAAGACAGTGTAAGGCAGGCATGACCAAAGTCTGGCCTGGGGGCCAATTGCTGCCCATGTTCAGATTTCCACTGGCCCGCAGCCTCTGTCATAATATCAATAATATGGGGCCTGCCAGTACTATTGATGACAGTATAAAATACACGCGTACAAAAAAGCTATTTTTTATGTCATTAGAATTGATCAACCGCCTTGCAATTATTGGCCTGCTACTCAGCAGGTCGGGAGTCCCTATGTGTGCACAGGAAATCCCCTATGTCATTATAGTGGACGTGTGCTGTGCGTGACCTGCACTCGGATTCCAAGAACGTGCTCTGCACGGAGCCCGCACTGACACCGGACTCCGTGCACAGGGAATCCCTCACCTCATCCTGGTGGGCATGTGCTGTGCCGGAATTACGCAGGCCATGCCCACACTAACCCTGAGTACGTGCTTAATGGTGATTTTCACCTCACCAAATCTGGCCCTCTTTGCAAAAAGTTTGGACACCCCTGGTGTAAGATAAACAGAAATGCCTCCACAACAGATATGATTTTTTATAATGTATATAGTTTACCTGAACAGAATTTCTCTTTAGTAGTATCCACAGATCTAAACTAATGGTCACCCAGTCCAGCGGTTTTTCACAGCCTTGTGGAGGCAATTCTATTTGGACTTGCTGTAAATTGGTGTGAGTTCTGAGATCGTTGCCCTGGTTTTTCTGCCTAGTAAGTCACAGATCTGGAACAAGCATCAAAACTTCAGCCCTGCAAGCTGGTTCCACATCAGTGGCTCAGTGGGTAAAAACAGGATGGAAAATTTAAGATGCCAGTTCTCAAGTGTCTGACAAGCAAACAGCTAAATACATTAAAATAAACATTTATGGTATCTACATATATTATAAAGATTTATATTTCTGTCTGTCTATATACACACCTACCTCCCATAGCTCAGCCAGGTGGATGATACCACTATGGAAATGACCATATTATGTCATCTAAGAGCCTGCACAATCTATACACACTAAATGCATTGTTTAGATTTGTATGCAAGTGATATAGTTGTAGTATATAGAAACGAGATTACAAAATTGGATTGTAACTTGTATGGACACCTATATATAACACATTTTACATGTATTCTATTGTATATTTGGTTTATTTTACATCCGATCTGTTTGAAATGCTGTTCTTATGAGACTTGTCTGGAAAACTAATTTTCGAGACAGAGCAGAGCAGCTTTCTGCGTTCAATCAGGATGCATTACACATCGCAGCCAAGTAACACTCAGTTACTGCAGAGGCTGCTGGGGAGAGGAGCTGTCCGCTGTCATTCTTCCTTTTGACAGTACATCCTAGAATCATTCTAGACAAGTCTGTATCCCATTGGGACGAGCAGCAGCACAGCTCTTAGTCCCACCAGTTACTTTTATTTTCGTCTCACAAGTGGCCAGCCTGGTTTTTCTCTCTCTGCTAACATCAGTTTTGCCTGAATCCCTTAAAAAGGGGTATAGGTTCCACCACATTTAAACATTGAAGAATGAATGATGGCAGAAAAAGGCCTCTTCTTTTTTTTTTTTACGGTCCAACTCTCAGTACTGGTTCGTATTTTGCTTTTAGTTGTATGTCACTGCTCCTAATATAGCTCCTTTAAAGTTAAACTGACACAGACAGTCTTATCTTTTTTTTTTATTTTTCATGAAGAATGGGGCTTTTAGTACCTATTAATTACATTGAGTACAGTTAAAATAAATGCATAAAATGTAAATAAAATGCAGTTTTGATACAAAAAATGGCATATTTATCCCCAAAGACTGGGCAGAAGACTTCTAGTAAAACAGTTTTTAAACAGCTTTAAATAGTTATTATTAGGTAATTGCAAAACCCAAAACAGGAAGAGTTAGAAAAAGAAGCCATAAAGCCAATTTTTTTATGCACAACAGGAGCTGCAGCGGATTTCAGTCCATCCAAAGTCCTATTTTCCAAGCAATGAAACCAGAGGATGGAGGCGACAACCTGGGAAGCTCTATGAAGAGCTGGAAAAAATATAACCCATATGCGCATACAGATTTCTGCTTACTACTAAAAGATAACTTTAATGTTTTTTATCCCTTTATTCCGTTTTAAACACATCCAGGCTATATTACTGTTTTTTTCACTTAAGTTATTGATTCCCTGGTTGTTCAACAATTCTAAAATAAGGATTGAAAAAAAGATTGAAGAATGGTTTAAGCCAAATAAAAAACTGTATATTTGTTTTCCACTGAGTGCAGTGGATAATAGAAAATCAAATCTGCTGCCTGCTGTTGTTTTATTACATCAAATGCTGACGGACAAATACAATGGGAAAACCTGCAAAGATATGTGGATTCCTTTTGACATTTATTTTAAAACAAGTTTAAAGCAGAACTCCAAGTAAAGAGATGGCACAGCTCTATCACACTATACAGACTCCCTATGCACCTCATTATGGAAGTGGATAATCAGCATTGTCAGCTCTGTCCAATGTGCAGGCTAAGAATTCAGGAAGCAGTAACAGCCGATCTAGAAATTTCTCAAGTGACGGTTCTGGCCAGGCAGGCTGGGGGGGGGGGGGGTCTGAAAACCACAGAACTGAGTTTCTGGCACTGTCAACAGGTATTTCTTTCCTACTTATTCAATAAACAGAATTCAAATCATACAAAGTCATTTTTATTGAAACCAAATCTGAAAAAAAGATGTTTGTTAGGCTTTACTTACATATTTTTATATTGACCAGAAATTTTCCAGAATAGAAGAAGCTAGGGGTATCTGTGAGTAGGTGACCACAACAGAGTCCTCAGGGCTCTACTTTCCTTCCATGAAATTTTTCTCACAAGTATGCTGTCTGTTATAAAATTCTAGTGGCATTGTATGTGTTCAGAATATTGCTGAATCCTGTGTTTATATTTGTGCTTTGCGAGCTTATTGAAGTCATTGCGCTGATATCTTAGCTGTGCATCATCTATTCTCAATGAGGTGGATTTAATCACACAGAGCCTGAGGCTTTTTCTAAGCTCTTCTCTGCAGGAATTGCAGGTCAAAGACTTTTGAGAAATAAACATCGGAGTGGTGTGATTTGAATGCGGCTTGGATTTCTTATAAACACTGGTCACCTTTACATAGAATATCATGTGATATGGCAGGTACCACCAACTACTTCAGTACTAAAGCTTCCAGCAAATATCAACTCTAGTTAAATTTATTTCAGTATTTATTGATTTATCACTAATCTTATTTTCTGCATGCTAAGAGTGCAAGTACCATCATTTTACTTGGTATCAGCAACCAACCTACAATACTGAGTGCATCTAATGATGTGAAAACAATGCTATTGGTGTTAATTGTTAGATAGATAGTAATTTTTTGTTAGTTCTGCTTTTAAGTAATTGCCTCACTCCAAATATGAAAATATTTTAATTAAAAAAAAATGACATGCCAAAATTTCATGTTTATATATGGATAGAGCAGTTTATGCTCAGGCTCCTGTTTTTTTTTTTTAAACCTGTTCTTGCCTGCCAATAAGAAATATTGTTTATTGGAGTTCCTGTTAAGGTAGAAACATATTGATTGGCCAGACACATAGGTTTAATTGCTACTGAATTGGACATTTTCCTTTAGAACATCCTGATTACCCTGAGGCATTGAACAAGTACAAGGAGGGTTCCTTAAGGAATATGATCCATACAGATTTAGTAGCATCATGCAGATTTGTTTCCAGATATTCACACCGCAGTCTTCTCTTTCCACCTCATCCTAAAGGGTCCCTGTTGTCTACACCAAATTCTGACCTTAATATGTGTGTCATAGCAGAAAAGTATTTGTTGTCTAGGCAACATATCCCATTTCTTCAGTCATATTTTTGGTGATCCCATGACTACTGTAGTCTTACAGTTTTTAGCTGACAGGAATAAAAGCCAGGATGTCGTGTGTTTAGAGCAGCAAACTGCTGCTGTGCACTCAGGGATGGCAAACTGCGCTGCAGGTAAAAATGTTTGTGTGTGGCTTTGGTACAGTTTTTCCTCTAGAAGAAATATGCTGCCAAAAGTGATTTACCACTTTTGGGAACCATACCTTTATCTGCCACAGCTACAAAATGGTTCCCAACCACTCCCTTCACTTGAATGGGAGCAGTTAGCACCACAGTTGACCCTGCTGCAGAATGCTGCAGTCAACCACAGTCCTAATTAAGGCCTAAGAAACATTTAACTTTGCCTAGGTCATATTTTTCTCCTTGTAATATTTCTCCAATTGCTATTATGACCATTTTCATTGCCCAAATATAAATGCATGGAGATTAAATATTTGAGTATCAAAGTATCAAAGCTTTGCCTATCAAAATGGTCTGAGACTGGGCCAAGGCAGGAAGGTTTAGGTGTTTGCTGTACTTCATCCTTTGCCATTCGTTTGCTTCCTCATCCTCCCAGTGACAGAGTTTATTTTATATTAGGACAATGACATAACTATCTAATAAACATCTCATGTTTGTTGGCTGCTGAGAGTGTATTGTTAGATTACAGGGTAGGTAAAGGTGCGTCAGACTTGTGATGGGGTTTCTATTGAATTGACTGACTTAGCTTTGTCAGGTTGCTTGTGTCTATATTAGTACCTACAAATTATCTACTTAACAAGTAATGATAAGCCCTGGATGAATATGACCGTTTTGCATTTATTCTGATACAGGACACTTATTAGGAGCATTTGTCTTGCGCAGTTGGCTGCTTGTTAAGGTAAATCTCTGGAGCTGACATTTCCTTTTTCTGCCAATTGGCTCTCGAATCTGAGCATAGAGAAATGCAATCCGCGTGCTTCCTGGCTTTGTGTGCTACTTGCTCTTTCTTAGCCCTGTGCAACTCTGACCACACACATACGGAGAGATTGATACTAGTGGTGGTACAAGATTAAGAAGCCCTAGTTCTATTAAGAAACACTGATAAAAGTCTAATTAATATGACTGTACAATATTAGATACAATATTACTCTGGAATGTTAGGAAAAAATCTCAGGTGATACAAAAAGAGTAAGAGGCAGCACAAGAAACCAGTCAGGCTCTTGCTGCATGGATGTGTGCTATAAGAAAAATAGGAATATAGAGTAATAAGAAAAATAAAAGTTTAGGATTATTCACTGCGATACTTACCTTTTATTGTCCAATCAGCAGGCTGCATGTAGTAAAATGACAACACTGTACATGGTTTCACCCATCTGTATCTGCTGGTTGGCTCTAATGTATGAATTACAGTTGTATTGACTGGCATTACAAATCATTTATCTAAAAGGGCAAAGTAATATTAGAAAAGCGGGTTTTGCTCACACCATGTGCCATTAGAGCAATGCCCCACCACGTCCAATTCTTTAAAGGGGGCCTAAACTCTGCATTTTTACTTTACATAAAAGGGTAGACAACTCTTTATTTTAGTTTATTTTGCAGCCACAGAAAATGGACATTTATAATAATTGAGTGGACCATGAACTCTTCTATATAACAAGTAAATGCCTGGTCAAAATTGGGTCATGCGATAGGATATGATCCCAAGCACACCTGTATATCTACAACAGAATGGCTGAAAAAAAAACAGAATCAAGTTTTTGCAAGAGACCAGCCAAAGTCTGGAACTCAATTTAAAAAGGTTTAGTTGGACCTTAAGAGAGCTGAACATAAACAAATACTGGCAAACCTCAAAGACCTGAAGTAATTTTGTAAAGAAGAGCGGGCCAAAATTCCTCCACAGTTTTGTAAACAACTGATAAAATCATACAGAAAAGGATTTTTAACTAAATGTATATCTGGATAAAATGATGTTTTCATTTGTATGTGCCTGATGTTCAGCTTTAACAGTGTGAAATATGTAGCCAGAAGCAGCCCAGCAGAAGTCAGCTTTGAATGTCTGCTAGTCACTAATTTCTCATACATGGCCTCCACTGCGGTATTGTCCCCGAGGTCTCATTATCTGACCTGTCCTGTGCAGACATCCATCCTCCTCTGGCCTCTAGTAGTAATGATATTGCCATCTTTCCAAACACCGGTCTGATGTGTTGATATAAAGATCTTGTTATTTGTCTTTAGAGAGCACATCGCTGCTAGCAAACTCATGCAAAATTCACAGGGATTGTCGCTTAATACGTTAACAAGCAGGCTTTCCCTTTGTTTAGCTAGTACAATAATTTATGAAATATCAGAGGCTCACAACCTCTTTGAGACACATCTAAGAATCTTAGAACTGGAACCTAGACCTTCTGCTGTGAATAGCTCAGGGCATATATGCAGGGTCAACTAGCATAAGGCTTTGAAATTTTACAGAAATACGTCCTCTGTCAGATGAAAATGAGTCCACATCAGAGTAAGACCAAGGGGTCGCCCCTTCTAAAGACCTTTACAAGTTTTCATACCTTGCTGGTACAAGTTTTCATACCTTGCTGGTACAAGTTTTCATACCTTGCTGGTATGAAAACCATTTGTATGGATAAATAGTATCCCATGCATCATTATTGTATAGGAAGGCACTTTAATCTTCCTATTACTTTTTGGTAGCACTGTTGGGGTTAGATGGTGTTTGCTT
The DNA here is from genome assembly GCF_032062135.1 of Pyxicephalus adspersus. Lineage (NCBI taxonomy): Eukaryota > Metazoa > Chordata > Amphibia > Anura > Pyxicephalidae > Pyxicephalus > Pyxicephalus adspersus. Next base: position 38,487,681 of record NC_092859.1, read on the forward strand.
TCAGGTAGAAGAGACATTTTTGTATTGCTTCAGGGGCCATATGTGGGAGATCCCAAGAAAAGGCCTGCCTAAATCTTTCTATGTCTTTAATTGATTTTTGCGTAGGTTACCAATGCTTTTTGTCCATTAGTTATTCTTTCCAATGTTAAAATATAAGAACTGTAAATGGTGTTATTTGGGGGTGTTGCAGGTTCTGGAAGCCATCAGTCGTTAGTACTTTATGCTTTGGGGTCATAACATAATTGAAGAAGATTATTCCAGTCACTAAAATTTTACATACTGTAAAATGTAACATGTTAATGTAATAACAAATGTCATTTTCAAATGTTTTAAATCTGCAGCTTTCATAAAATAGTACCTGTTGATCTTTCCATGAGGTCTTTCTCGAGTTACATCCGGGTAGACAGCCCTTTGCCCCTTTTTTTTTTATTGTGACAGGTCAGCTTCACACCTTTTCAAGGTTGTAGTAGACTTTGTGGTGAACTGTTGCAATAAATACTGAACTTCTTCCTAAGTGAATGTTGCTTAGGAAGTTCTGTATGTATTGTATGAAATGTTACAAGGCCAGCAATCCTTTAGATGTGAGAACTGTACAATTATCTTATCACAGTTCCAATAAACCTTTTCAATGTACTGACCTGATACAGCTGACATAACAGAATCCACTTTACCATGCTTTGTTCATAGAACACATTTAAGTTCACATTTAGAAGCATGGAGGAGATAACATATTTCCTTTTACAGGCAGCAGGTAACTTGACCCCAGGCTCTGTGTGACAAAGTAGGCCAGTTCAGGTGCGTGAGGTGAGGATTCTGGGAAATCTTGACAACAGAATATATTGGTTGCTATGGAGCAGAGAGGAGAAACTTGACTTTTTTGTAATTACAGATAGTAATGGACATTGTATAGAAATACTGAAATACAGGTCATTTCAGGAACAGATTAAAACAGATTAAATTAACAAGCAACAATTATTAGTATTGTAAAAGATTGGTCTGTAATACCTAGTAATTGATCACTTCTTTTATGTGGTCTGTATTTAATGGATGTCAGCATAGTTTATCTTCTGAGATGCCTATGTAGCTACTGTATGTTTTTTTTAGCTGTGCCATTTACATTTAGGTTGAATGTGAAGGGGAATGATGAAGGTTTGCAATGTTAAAGGAACATCTAAAAAGCAGAAGTAAATTTTCACTGATGTAGGCGACCTTTTGCTATAGTTATGGCACACACCTATCTTCTTCTAAGTGCCTTGTATAGGTGACAGGTCCAGGAACGTGTCACTGCTGCATCTTTGGAAGCCACCATCTTCACCACTAAGTCTTCTAGGACTACCGTCATCCTCTATTGGATGGCCACTGATGATAAACCTTCTATGCATGCACAGGAATTATATTGTCCCTGTCATCTAGGTCTATTCTCAGTGTTGTCATGAACCAGCTCAGGCACTGCAAATTGCTGTTGTGTACATTGTGTGTAGAGCTTGCAATAGAGCAAAAGGCAGCTAATACATTAATTTGTAGTATGTCAGATTTATCTCTACTGATAGTAAATGAGTGAGGAAAAGTAATACAAAACTACTTCATATTTCCATATACTTAAAATGCAGTTATTAGCCTCCTATAATCCCCTGCCAATCAGGATCTCTGTGCTGACTGGAAACAAGATGACAGCAGAGGATCACAGTGAGCAGAGACTGACCTCATCAGTGTGCTGCTGCTGCTGCTTGTAGTGTGGTCATGACCAAGGTATGCTGCTGCAGTGGTGGTCAGGTAGCTGGCAGGAATGCATATGGAAGGCAAACCCGTCTGATCACAAGACTGCCTGAACAGAATAACAGATTCCAAGACAAATAAAACAATTTGTGTGTTTCTAGCTGCTTGTCTATATATGTTTTTTACAAAATATTTTCAATGTTATTATTCCTTAAATACATAGGAAAATGTAATCATGAAAGACAATACAACTATATAAATAACTTTCATCCTCCACCAAAAAATAAATGAAAACATAAAGGTATTATAATTTATGACAAAGGTTGTTGCCAAATCATAAATACATATCTTAAATCTAAAAAAATTAGCACAGATCCAAAAGTCCCAAAATGGTAATAATAATAGTATTAATGGTTATATTAATGGTTAATTAATGGTAATAATGCAATTACATTCATATTTCACATATTGTAAACTTCAGTATTTTGGCAACCTGATTAGAACTAATTGAACTTAGAATTTCATGTCATTGTCATTTGTTGTCTATGTGGATGGATCGCATTGGTACAAGCAGTATTGATTTCACTGGCCCCGATGTGAAAGGTTTCTTTCTTCTTTAACGGATACAGCTTGGCCTTTTAGTTATTCAGGCTATTTGGTAATTTCAATGTCCCAATGCAAGAAATGGCTAGTGTGGACTTAATATGGTCATCAATCAGCCATTTGATCAGTAGTCTTTAATGAAACAAATGTAGCATTTATATTACATCTATGTCTCCTGGTAATATCTAAAAGATGAGATGTTTAAGAAATATGGGAACCCTGGAGATGGAACAATAGCCAGGAGATATTTGAGAGAATAATGGCTAGTGTAGATGAAGATTGTCAAAATTCTCAACTTGCTGGCAACACAAAAGCAGGAAAAAAAGTTAATTTGTCAAATGTATCTAAGGGTGTTGATGAAGAGCTTCCCTTGCATTTCTAGTAAAAACACCACTGATAATGCTGCCAGGCAGTGTGGGGACTATAAAGAGTGAGGAACATGTGGATTTCAGGCACACAGGTCCTGGATGGCACCACAGGGATTACATCATGACACAAGGTTAATATAGGTTAAAGCAGTGGTCTGCCAAAAAATGTTGATGGTATACAGAAAATTTTGGACGTTATTTGCAATTTTTAGGTTTTAATAATAATAAAACAAAAATAATATTCTAATAAATTCTTATATTCTGAATGACAATGTTTGCTGTTATATTGCACTAAATTCATAAACTGTACTAGAGATGGAAAAACAAGGGAGGCGCAGCGTGACGTCAGTGTAGTCTTAAGTTGAATGAGGCAACTGTTGCCAAGCAGTACGGTTTAGTATTGTTTCCACCATTACAACAGTCACCTTGCCCTGCAAATACGGATTCTCATCCAGTTGTTTTATTTTATTTGTTTATTTCTCGGATGCTCTGTTAGGTAACTATGCTAACTGTGTATTTTCTTTAACTGGTATTTTTAATGGCATCAAATAGTTTAATTTTGATAATTTTCATTTCTTGTTTGGTCTTAGATTTGAATTAAATCAACCCATAATGAGTGGGAAAAAGCAAACTAATATTTAGCATTTCTTTAGTAATACCAAAGATAATGCAACTAATGATAATAGTAACAATAGTAATATTTCACTTAACCGTGAGCTGATCAATAAATCAGAGCCTCCACAGTTCTTGTCAGGCACCATTAGGAAGATCATTATTTTACAAACGTATTTATCTTTTTTTAAAAATTCATATTAATGGTCTGCTAAGGTTGGTGACTGCTGGGTTAAGGTGTCACTGAAAAAAAATCCTATTGTTTTATGTTTTATTGATACATTCCTTCCTCGTGTTGTGTTTAAATGGGTTCAATTTGTCCCTATAAATACCATTTATCCTTTGCCCACAACCTCATATCCTTAACACCTGTGGTTACAATTCCATGTTCTCTTCTGAAAGTTTTGATATGTAGCCACTCATTGTAATGTGGAAATCTGAGACTACAACTCTCCCACTCACAATCCCCCGGCAGACAGCAGCAAAAGGAGTACAAGGCAGAATAGACATTGGAGGACAGAGGTCCAAGGCAAGCTGGGGTAGTAACAGGAAGACTGAAACAATAGTCAGGTCAAGGGGCATCTTAAGACAGCCCTATCAAACAGGTCATGTGACATCAACATTCATCCTGGGCCAATGCTCTTTTGCTTTATTACCAACGCACATCTAGCAGGACCATATGCTGATGTGCCCACAACAGGTACTTGTCGATTTATTGTAACTTTTTAATGCCAAAGGATGTTTAAAAAAAGTAGGTACTAGGAATAGGAAAGGGGTGCTAAATGCACAGAATTGTATGTGCGTACTCAGATAGGAAACAAAAACCTCACGGGCCTGCAATCAGTTGTGTTCTGTGTAACCCCTGTGGGTACTTCAAAGAGTGTTCAGCTATTAGTAGATTACCAAGACTGGAATAGTATTTTCATTCAATAATTCATTCCAGCTTTATTTCTTTGCATCATTTTATAGTTTTTTTTTTCAGTTTCTTATGAAAGGTTGTCTTAAACAGAAGGAGAAAGCTCTTTTATTATTCAGTTGTATTTTAAAGCTTTTCATAGTTGTGATTGTTACAACTCCAAACTGCTTCAATGCTTTTCATCTGTAAGCCCTCCCGCGTTTTTCACTCTATTCCTGAAAGTGAACATGTAGTTTGCCTTTCCGCACAATATAATTGCAAATGAGGTCACAGGTAACCAGGCACAAAGCTTTTAGAGCAGCATTTCTCAAATCTCTCCTTGGGGGATGCCAAACCACAGCAAATTTTGCAGACAATACATGCACTATTACACAGGTGAATGCACATTATTTACACGTGAATAGGCCACTGGCTCAGGACCAAGGTTAGAGTAGAAAAGCATTGTCTGGGGAACTGATAAGACTCTACTAGTCCCCACTTTGCCTCCCATGACCAATTACTAAAATGTTCCCATAGTAGATAATGTACATGTATTCTGAGTACAAGTATAGGGGACTCTAAAGACTGGGAAACTACATTTAGTTTGTATTGTTATGTTCACTGGGGATAACTGATGTCTGTACTGATAATTATAGAGGAAAATACAGTTTTACTTTGATACATTATTTGTGTTGAAAAAAAAAGTTTCCTTTATGACTCTCATTGAAATATAACAAGCTAAAATGGACCTATTATTATTTCAAGTTAAATCAGTTTAAATCAAATAAATATGTTCCGGATACATCAAAGCAAAATGTTTTTAAAGTCTTGGAGTTTATTCTCCTATTAGAGTAGAAAAGCCTGTCTGTTGTAAGCATCCTTGGTGGAATCAGTGGTTTGTCTGCAGAGGTCTGGGTCCCTCTCCATTGAATGCTACAGAGGATTGAGGTTTCAACCCAGACACGTTTTTTAATGCACCTTCAAAATTAAAAAGTTGAAATAAACTCAAAGTTTATTATATATATTTAATATATATTTTGCCTGAAATCCTAAGCAATTTGGCAAGTAGGAGGGAATATTGCAGAATGGACATCTCCCGTCCTTTTTTGCAATAATGACCTGCCTAATTGGGGATTCTTAAATGTGGAACTTTAGTTCTGCATTAAGGTAGTTAAAAACCCTAAGCATTTTACAATTATTTTTGCTAAAGCAAAATCCATTAACAGATTTTTTTTTATTTTTTTGATAAAATACTGTTTTAGATGTTTTTTCATAATTTTTTGCATGTCAGTGCTGCTGATCTCCTCCTGCCTCTTTCAACCCTTTCTGACAACATACATCTGCTTCGTAGTTGGCTGCATTCCATTATCATACCATTATCGTGAACTGTCTTCATGATGGAGATATTGGTGGATCATGCCTACACAATGTATGTTAGCGTAACATATTCACCATGGTTTTAGTAATTTGGTTTAGATATACTAGTCTGACTGTAAACTAGTTTACTCCTAGGTGCCCATTTTTAACTTCTAGGCATTTGAGATTGTTTAATAGTATTTTTGAACAGTTGATAAAGTTTGTAAATTTATAGAAGTGGCAGACCACCCTTAGATGATCAAAGAAGCATCCAAGGAACAGCACTGCAGCCAAACACTGGTACAGAAAAGGTTTCAGGTGCTTCCACTCATTTTAGTAATAATCGGCTATGGAGCAGTTGAGGACTAGTTGATAGCCGTCAACTAAATCTGTCAAAACCTGACAGTCGACCCGTAGAGGAAACTTTTACAAATCCATATGTAAAATACAGAAATCATGGAGTAATGATTAGGGAAAGAAATCAGTGGTAAAATCTGTCTTCGTAGTATCATTTTTCTCTTTTGCTCTTTATACCAGTGTGAAACTGATTTGCAGACATGGTCAGAGCATTCATTTGCAGCTAAATATATATTTTTCTTGATTTAGAGAGTAGAAGCTAAAGGAAAATTGTCGCTAAAAATACAAGCTACTGATTTGTAAAAAAAAAAAAAAAAAAAAAAAACTCAATCAATGCTAAAATCTGCTTTTAGACATGAATATTAGAAATTGTATTTTATCCTTATTAACTAGTTTAGTGCTCGATGTTTTTCCTCTGCTCTATAACTAATGAGACTCAGAACAGGACTTTCACATAGAACTAGCCCTTCCTTGCTTTAGTGGGATTGTTATAGTGTTTCCAATGTGTACACATTCCAAGGTGATATTTTATGACTTTGCCGGACTTTATTGCAAAACATATGCAGCAGTTTACCTCTTCCAACAGAAGGCATTCACTTAAACGTTTAATGATAACAGCAAAACACATAGTGGCAGAGTGAGAATAGATTTTAATACCAGGTTTTTGTTTCCTCCTTCATGTTTTGATGACATCTGCAGCTTTTCATTTTGTGTCGGCAACTCAGGGAAGAATCTCCTCAATAAAAGACAGAGAACAACAGTAAAAGCCTGACATTAAGATTGTGCATGTTCATGTAGTGATAAAAATGTGAAAGCTCACTGTGCAGCAGAACTAAACAGGAAACAAAGCCTTCTTTTCTTCTGGGAAAATATTACACAGTTTAAGGACAAGAAGGTTAATGCTGAACATACCACCTATTTGTTGCTGATTTGAAGACATTTTTCTTCTTTCAGGTCTATTGCACTTTTCTCCACATTATCTTGTTGGGTGGATATGTACAGCAATATTATTTAAACTGTTTTTGTAGCACTAAACCTTCCATCTAGCCTCTAAAACAATCTATTTGTTATTATTAAAAAGCTAACATAAAGGATATGCAGTTGAAAAAAAAATGTTGGATTAATCAATCATTTTTTCTCTATGCATAAATATTAAATGTTTTATTTTTTTTTTTAAATCTCTTGACTCGAGGAAATATTGAGATATACTGACCTAAATCTATTATCCAGGCCCCTTGCCAGAAAATTACCTTTTCTGAGTGCGGGGACAGCCAATCCAACTCTGTTGTCCATCCATCAGTCGATCCTCTATGGCAGGGGTGCCCACACTTTATTGGCTTGCGAATTACTTTTAAAATGACCAAGTCAAAATGATCCACCAACTATAAAAAGTTGGACTTAATAACTCCTGTGCACGATAGAGTTTTTTTGAAAGGCAAGGCTAAGGCAGTGTACACACATGTAAAAATTTTGTTGCTGGAAACGATCTTTCACTATCATTTCAAGTGACAGATGAATAAATGAGCACTGTAGAACACAGCGCCCATTCTGTACTATAGGGAGGGGAGAGGAGAAGCAAGTGGGACCCCAATGTGCTCTCCCTTGACATGTATAGTGATTGTTCCTAATTGTCGTTCATGGTTCAGTTGTGACAGCAGGCGAGTTCTGTACCCATGTCATATTATAGCCCGAGATGCATGACCGTTTGTCTCGGTTGATAATAATTTGAGGTGTGTACATAGCCTAAGTCCGTAAAATACACTAAGATTAACCCTTCTTCAACAGAAGAAGAGAGAAGAAAATAACCACAGCTTTAAGTGAAAAGGGATATTTAGGAGCGGGTCCTCCAAAGATCAGCTGTAATAAAGCTTTTGGGTGTTGGAGCCATGGACCTACCTCTTTTCTACAAACTGTGGAATACTGCTGCACTTTTAAAGAAAAGTAGGAGCTGGGTAACTCATCCTGCTTGTGTATATCATTTGACTGGATTGGTTCCAAGTTATTATTATGTAGATACTTTGAATTCTTGATGTGTTTCTTTTAAAATGCTGGGCAATGTGCAAATATGGCTGGCAGTCTACATTATATGTTAAAACAATCTTTTTCTTTTTAACACTTTGCTAACATTTATATTCAGTAAATCAAACTTACATGTATAGAAAAGTAGTCATTTTTTTTTGATTTTTCAATAATTACGTGGCTTTTAAAAAATTTACTTGCGTGTTTATGTATTTTATTACAAAACAATGGCAGCATTTATCCATGGCAGTTCTGATAAATTGCATGATGTTTACTTACCTGAAAAGACCTGCCGTTCCAAACAATATCTGCTTTGTCAAAATCCGCTTTGTCTATTATGGCAGGGTTGGCATGTCTATGGACAGTCTTTGGATGGTCTCCCCATCTGTCCTCAGAAAGCCTCAACTAGGGTAAAATACAATTGTTCAGGTGGAAGTTTAGTTCTACATGGTGAAAAGAAACTGTATTTCGTTTTGTGCATTTGAATATCAGCTCAAATCACAAGTTCTTCATAATTTTATAGGTATAACTGGCTATCTTGTTGAATGTTGACTTCTCTAGTACAGCTCCTGGAATAGAAGCAAATATTGCTGCTGTGTCTTCTCCTATCAGTACTTGGCATTTCATAAAACTCATGGTTACATTGTAACCAAAAGAAAAAATGCTGGAAATCTAAAATGTTTCAATTGTCAGGTAAAGTAAAGGACTTTCACACCCATGGTGTATAATATTCATGGGGTTGGCTGCTCCTTGGCACACAGCAAACTGTACTGCAGGTACCCAGATTTGCACATGGCAACGGCACAAATATCCAAATGACAATTGCGCAGCCAAAAGCAACTTGAATAGGGGAAGATGGGGCCGTGGTTAGGCCTGTGTGTCTGGAATGGCCCCTAAACACCTTCTAAACAAGGAGTCCGGCCACTGTGTAATGATTTCCTGTTATGTCTCCAGGATAGGAAGAAATGGTAAATCTACACAAAAGAGAAAAAAGCTAAAAAAGTGACCTAAAAGCTTCACTACTATATATTAAAAGGTTACTGTCTGTCAGGTAGACCTTGCACTGGTAACCTAAAGAGACCCTGTCATTAGCTAATTTCAACAAAAAGCATTTTAAAGGATTATAATTTTCAGAATATCATTTATCTGTCTAAAGCTGCGTACACACTTCCAATTTTTATCGTTGGAAATGAACGACGAACGAATGACGAACGACCGATTGGCCAAAAATCGGTCGTAAAAAAAGTAACCAACGACGCCGACAAACGAGGATAGTCGTTGGAAATGAACGACCAGACCGGCGGATCGGATTGGACGACGATCGTTGACCATCTATCGTGTGTATGGTCGTTCAGTGATCGTCCATGGTCTGAGCATGCGCGGTGAACGAACGTTCGCTCACTTCCTGTGGTGCACGTCACTTCCTGTATCGTTCAAACGATCGCATCTATCGTGTGTACAATATCTTTGAACGATCGTGTCGTTATCTGTAGGTACAGGATCGGTGCCATACGATCGTTCGCAGATATCGTGCAGGGTCGTTCGTTTACCAACGATAAAAAATTGGAAGTGTGTAAGCAGCTTTAGCCTGCCATGTATAGATATCCAAAAGTATTGAAATGGCTGCTGGGCACCACCATTTTTCATGTGAAGTAAGTAGTCCTAGAATGCTCAAAGCTTTCACTTTAATACCTGTGGTATTACAATTCAAGACAACACGGTTAGAAAGACGAGGGGAGTAGCAGAGGAGCTGGGCCAACACAGAGAGTAATTAGACACTCCCAGAAGAGGAGAGTTCTTGTAAGTTCAAAGACACATTGCAAGGTAATAAAAAATAATGGTCTATTAAAGAGAGAAACATAGCAGACAGGCATTAAAAATACTCTGCTTTCACTTGCAATTGTTTTAAATTTGTGACAGTACTCTGTAATTTTCTTTGTAAATATATTCGTCCCAGCGCACAAATTTTAATCATTGCAGATTCTTTGCAGCCTGGATTCTACATCATGGCCCTTGGGTAATCATTTGTAATTATGGCTTATAGGAAGGGCTATCTATGCTATATATAGATTCATGAATTGTGATGGCACCGGAGATCAGGATTTCTGTCATGGTCTGGGGGGGCTTCTGCAGTCAGAGCTGAACACTGTACCACTGTCTAAGACACAATACCACAGCGGACTCCATGGTTACCGCTGGGAGCAGAGACAGAAGGCGGCATGCATTTCAAATTGTACTTAGAATGAGAAGCTTGTTATGTGCAGCTGCATTGAACAGGTGAGGGCATTTATCATCCCCTCTTCTGCCACACTCATCCCTGTGTACATGTTCTGGTATGCAGTTCTTAAAATTCCTGCCTGTGATTGCAGTGCTGCCTAGACCTAGAAATGCCATCTGCAGCTCTGATAAATAAGTCTGGTGTTCAAGATTTTACTTGTCAGGTGTAAATACAATTTGAATGAACATTGTAGTGGAAGATTTGCAGTTGTTTGATCCCCCCCCCCCCCCCCAAGTTTTTATTCTTCGAAATGCTAGCTACAGCTAAAAGCCTATTTGTTATGTTTAAATTCTCTAAAAAGGGAATATATTGACTTTTTAGACTTTTTTTTTGTTAAATATTTTTATTAGTTTTACAAGGGGAAGTAATACAGTATTCAGAACAAAACATAACAAATACAGTATAATTGCGGCATAAAGAATATTACAAACAATGGAGTCATTGGTTGACCAAATTTCAATCAAATATGGCTAGCAATACAAGTTGTAACAGTAGGAGAATCAAAGACTCCAAAAATATTATGAATAACATTGATTTTTAAACTATTATATCTTATCTAATAATCAACACACCTCCCCCATAGTGACGTCATGATGGCATAACTCCGCACACTTCCCTGAGCCAGGGATTTGTACGGAGAGACGTGGTCCGCGGCTCTGGCTGTTATTTTAACCACTTTATTTCCAATCTGAATGCCTTCAAATTTTTTTGAAGACTCTGGAAGGCGCAATAGAGGGTCCAGTGTGAGATTGAACAAAATGGGGGATAATGGACATGGCTGGCGGGTCCCTCTGAACAAAGACACCGGGGCCGATAAGTTCCCATTTATAAAACGTTTTGTTACCAGGGAGTTATAAATGTATTATATGTTTGATGTGAAGACTTGACCAAATGCACGCTGTGCCAAAATTGCATACAGTGAAGGCCATTTCACTCTATCAAAGGCCTTCTCGGCATCTAGACCTAACAACATATGGGGCGTTTGGCTTTGCAGCTACTATCCTTGCTGCTATTGCAGAACGTACCCCTAGTGTAGAGTGTTTCCCTTTTTCAAAGCCCAGTTGGTGCAGAATAAGTAACAATGGTAAAAAAAAATTGAAATCTATTAGCCATTATTTTAGCAAATATGTTTTATTTGCAATTGAGTAGGGAGATTGGTGTATAAGATGAGACTAATAGTGGGTCTCTAGGCTTCTTAGGGATCAAAATAGTATGAGCTTCAGTAAAATCAGGAAAGGGTGTGTTTTGTGTTAATATGGAGTTATATACTTTCTTTAGAAAAGGGTTAATTTACATATTAATCAATTTATAAAATTCAGTAGCTGTCAGGGCCAGGAGTTTTGTGGTTTGCCATTAATTTGATTGCTTTTTAGATTTCCTCAGCAGCTATGGGCCTATTTATTAGCTCCATTTGATCCGAGGATAGTTTGGGTAGCCTGGCTTTTTGTAAGAGGTCATTCAAAATGTTTGGGCAGGAGGTTGTGTTGTATAAACTTGTTTATAAAATTCTTCGAATATATATGGCAGATTTTATCCTGAGCAGTCTGTTTAGCTGCTGATTGGAGGTTCTATAGGTTGCAGAATAAATCTTTTGGATTGCGGTGGTTTCCTGAGTTTTGCCAATAATGAGTCCACTTTGTTGTTACCCCATCTATACAATTTATGTTTCAAAAAATGAGATGTAGTCTCTACTTTAGAGGCTACATGTGCATTAAGACATTTGGTTGCGTTTTGCCAGGCCTGCTTCAATGGTTCCCTTCTCTGGGACAGGTATTTCCTCTAGACTTTAATTACTTTGTCCTGTAACTCACTATATTGGGAGCGATATTCTTAACGCTTATGAGTTGTGAGTTCTGTAATACTCCCCCTGAACTATTACTTTCATGGTACTCAATAGCAGAACAGGAGTGTCACAGTGTTCCAAATTGTCATCTAAACTATTTGCCCATTGACATTTAACTATGTTTAATAAAATCAGGTGATCGCGCCAGATAATTGGAGAATCTCCAAAACCTGGTAGTTTAGAAAGGTTCCGGAAGTGCAAGGTCAATTGGACAGGAACATGGTCAGATAGGGTGAATTCCGCAATTGATGCTTGGGTCATCCGAGAAAAAAGGGACTCCTCCAACAAAATAAGATCAATTCTCGAAAAGGAGACGTGAGTAACATGTATAACTCCTTTCAGTGGAATTGAGGCGTCTCCAGGGGTCCACCAGAGAATTTTGGGCTATTAAATTTTGAAATTCCCGTTGAGGGGCATTAACAGTATTAGCGGTGGTAGATCTGTCCATATTAGGGTCAGGCGTGGCATTAAAATCTCCTGCCATAATGAGTTTAGGGTAATTCCCCTCCAAAATTTTTTTAACTATGCTGGCATAAAATGATGTGTATTTCCTGGAGAAAAAAAAAATCAGGAGATTTACGTTTCAGGTGTATTACACTTTCCTCTGCTTTTGTGGACTATTAAGTCCCGCCATATTCCAGGATACTAAATTTAGTTTGGAGTGCAGAGTGGAATTATGTTGGGATGTGTTTAATTCTGAAACATTTATAGCCATAATCCTAGACAAATAGTATGCTCATGATCCCAATTTTTCCAGTCAAACCTAAACCTTGCTGAAACGAGGCCTAACAAACAACCATTTGGGGTCCACCAATTGCAACAAGATGCTACTGTCAAAAATTTTCCCAAAAAGGGAAAAAGTGAGACAATTCCATATTTATACAGCTAGGCCGCTGAACAAATCAAAATGAACAATAACAAACATATTGCGTTTTCTTTTATTTTTAACTTGTCAGTAAATGTCCTCTGCCTTTGTATCTTGGTCAGAGGGCAAGACTTTTATATTAGGAAACTTTCAATTAGCAATGTAAATGTATCCAATGAAAAAATTAGAACATTCAAAAAATTCAAAGACATATTGCATAAAGTGTCAAATTGCAAATTGACTTGAACAGTCAAACAAATACTGGATAGGTGCTCTGTAATTGGTATGAAACCAAATAATATTAGCAGCATGAATACCTAATATACAGATACTTCCACAGCAAAGCTTAGATGAACCCGCATTGTTAAGGCACAATTTGAACCTGTTGCTGCAAAAAAATGACTTGGGTCATCAAACACCTTGATTTCCCCTGCATAAAGCGCACGCAAATTGGCCGGGTACATTAGGTGAACCAAATTCCCAATTCCATGAGGCGGCGGCAAATAGGAGTGAACAGTTTTCTTTTTTGGGCAACTGCAGTGGAGAAGTCTTGTAAAATTAAAATTTTCACCTCACCTACTTTTTAGACTTTTTATGAGAGTGATGTAAATAGTCCTATCAATATGTGTTTATGTGCTTAGGACCTTCATTTTTTGTAAAATGTGTGGTCAAAATGTGGGCATCACTTCCAAATGATTGAGGTGTTTCCATTGAAGGGTAGTGGTAATGCTACAGTATATTCTTTTAGACAATTGTACACCTCCATCCTCGTGACATCAGTTTTTGAGAGGGTCCTTTTCTGTTCCAGTATGACTGAACCCCTGAACACAAGACCAGCTCCATACTCAGCTTTGAGTTTTGTATGGAGGAACCTAAATTGCTCAAACAGAAACGCCATGTCTTCTTTTCTGCTCTTCTGGGCCTGCTCTTCCTCTCGTATTCCACCCTTGTTTGCAAAAATGTTTTTGGCTTAGGTTGGGTTGTAAAAAGCTAACACTGTCTAGTTTTGACATTTCAGTTCTGGTATTGACTCCATTGTTAGTTTGAGTAGATTGTGCCCTGTCTGTTGAGGCTGTTGTGAATCCTTGGGGGTGTTTTTGGGACCCCAGCTATTTCTGTAGCAGTGGGGCTCTGCTCTCTACCAAGGGACAGGTTTTAGGCAGTGTAATGACTGTATCTTTGGGTACAAATTCCAAAATTGAAATCTGAGCTTTGAGCAACATTGTTCATTGACTAAAAAACAGTTTGCACTGGATTGTTGAATTCAGCAAAGATGACTCTTCTGACCAGTATTCCCCTGATGTCTGGTCAGTGGGGACTCCGTGGTCCTATGCTGACTGCCCTTTTTATATGTTTTGTTTTTTTTTTTAATTTTCGCTTCAGTAAACAAACCTTTTATTTTAATTACCTTAGGCCACAAGACAAGGAATTTGCGTTGTTGTCAAGTATTATTAAAATTATAGTAGTTTCTTTAATGATGTTGAAGATTTTTATGCATTTTTTGACACAACTTTATTAACGTTTTACTTATTAACTTAATTAGTTCTGCAGTGTAGATTCAAAAGACTGCTATCTACCACTATTTAATTAATCGATGTAAATCGCACTGAAGCTCTCTGGCAAAGAGTGTTACTGCTCTAAGCCTTAGGCTTTTCTCTAAATAATATTCATATGATGTGATGGACCTCATGTATAGACTGTGGAGGAGAGAAAAAAGTCATTGTCTAATCTTCTGGAAAATTCTGGAAGGGAATAATCTGATGTTTGGCTTTTGAGAATAACATAGTTGCTTTTCTTTATTAAAATGCAGTGTTCTCCCCAGCCTCTTTTAGTTGGGCGCACCATCTGGCACTTCTCAGTAACCACCAGGCTGTTTTGGGTGGCTACTGAAAAGTAGGGTCACAGTACAGGGTGTGCCACCCGTCTACAGCTACTTCTTACCCAGCTTTAAAAAAATTCTGGGGAGAATACTATTGTGTCTATATACAGTAGGGATGTGTGTGAAAAACTAGGTACACCCCTTGATCCAAAAGTTTGTAAAACCACCTTTAGCACAAAGTATTGGTTTTCTGTATGATTTTATTAATCTCTCACTTTTTAGTGCAGGAATTTTGGCCCACTGTTCTTTACAACATTGCTTCAGTTTTTTGAGGTTTGTGGGCATTTGTTCATGCACAGCTCTCCTAATGTCCCACCACAGCATTTGGGGTTGAATTCTAAACTTTAACTGGGCAATGGAAACACCTTGATTCTTTTCTTTTTCAGCCATTCTCTTGTAGATTTGCTGGTGTGCTTGGGGTTGTTTCTTGTTGCATTACCCAGTTTTGACCAAGTTGTGGCAGTCGCACAGATGGTCTCACATTTGACACTAGAATACTTTGATATGCAGAAGAGTTCATGGCTGATTATTCACATCTCTGACATGAGTGAATGCAAGGTACCCAGGTCCTGTAACTGCTATACAAACTCAAATTATCACCCCTCCAGCTTTGTGCTTGATAGGTGTTTTGGGATTTTTGAGCTGATGTGCTGTGTTTGGCTTTTGCCAAACGTGGCACGATGCATCATGCCCCAACATCTCCACTTTGGTCTTGTCTGTGCATAGGTCTTTGTTTAAGAAGCATTGTGGTTTGTAGAGATGCAATTTTGCAAACCTAAGCTGTACTGCCATGCTCTTTTTAAGAGCAACACTTCCAAGCAAGCCATACTGGTTTGGCCTTTTTCTAATTGTATGGTCATGAACTGTAACATTTAACATGCTGAGGTCTGTAGCGTCTGACATGTGGCACTAAAGTTTTTGCAGTTTCTCTGAGTCTTACTTTGGGATTATTATGCTGGAAAGATTGATAACGGTATTGAATATTTTCCACTAATGAATGAATATTAGTGAATAATCTTTCTCATCATGGAATGATGGACATATTGTTTGGAGACAGCTTTATAGCTCTTTAAAAATTAATGGGCAAGAACAGTTGCTTCTCTAAGACATTGCTGATGTCTTAACTCCTTGGCATTGTGTTAACACACACCTGAGTGCTCCAGACCAGCAGAATTGCCAAAACTTCAGCTTTAAAAGAGGTGGTCACACTTGCTAATGATCAATTAATAAAGTGCATTTGATTAGCAAAACCTGGCCACTACTTATTCTCTTAATGTCTATGGAAGTGTTAGGTGTATACTTGTATGTTTCCACACACTGCTTCTGCATTTTGAATTGGCCTTTGGTAAATACAAGGGGATTGTGTAATATATCATGTGTTGTGTTGTTGTATTTGCCTAAATTTAGAACCTTGCTAAGGATCAGATAATATTTTATTACGTACTGATACGCAAAACCTTAGAATTAAAATATCCTTCCAATTTGTGCTCATTTATATAAGCTTTTGGAAGAGGCTTGAACTAGGTCAAATTCCGGTACTTTTCTAGTTGCATTTTATAAAATTAATACAGAGCTGCATTGTTTTGTGTATTGTTTATCTACTTGGAGTTCAGCTTTTTAAATTTGGTGGTTACACTTTACTTTATTCTCTGCCTCATAAGTTATCATATGTATTGATGTGATTATTGGGCCATGTTATGAGAGGATCTGCATTTGTATGTTTAGCTTAGGTTGTCTTTCAGTTAGGAAACTTGTGAGGATTTATAATATATGCTGTCTTGGCAGCCTAAGTAAATTTCCTTTTTTAGCTTAACCCTAAAATACATGGCAGAAAATCTTTCTTACACTTTTCATATTCTTCTCATTTCCAGGTTCCTCTAATAAGACAGAAGGATGACTATGTCAATGACAGAGTATCAGAAAAGAAGGATTGGCATGACTATGAACAAATTAGACAGGACCGTGATCGAACAGGTAATGGTGAATTGAAACTTTTCCTTCTGAAGTTATCAATATCTTTATTCTGAGCTTACAAAAGCCATTTACGTTTCACTTTTGTCTGCTGATTTGATCACTAATGATATAGAGACATGTAATTCACACACAGTACAGATATCTGCTATGCAGAATTGTGGCTAGTTAGGGTAAAAGAAGACAGAAAAATGACTGCGGTTTTTAATTGAGTAGCTGAATTAATAAACTGCTTTACGGGGTCATTGCATAAATTGATGTCACTTCTGTTGATGGTATTAAAAAAGGCTGCTTATGGTTGAGTTAAAGTATAATTCTGGTTTTGTTGAATGAAACTGCAAAGTAAACCCTTACAATAAATGTCTTTTATTCGCTTACGTTTGGTCTTTTAATTATACCAATGAAAGTGTTCGATAAGTTGGTAAATAACCTGGTAGTAATCCAGTGACATTTTATGTTCCTGTGCAGTCTCAATTGCTGTTAGCAGAATGCATTGTCCTATTTTTCTATGTATACCACAGGACCCACCCTCCTCTACCCAAGTATGCTATAGAGATGGGGAGAAGGAAATGTGTTCTGCAGTTCTACCACACTTGTGTCCTAGGGTGACAGCTCTGTTGCAAAATAGATACAGTACAGTGCTCCCTAGGATTGGAAGTGTGTTACTGGCAAGATCACCAAGTTGGAAAAAAGCAAACTATTGCAGCCACAACATGGTTACAAGTAATAGACTAGTTCTCTGTGTTACTTTGTTTTGCTCTAGATTTAGATAGACTTTAGAAAAAGAAAACTTCAGATACACATTCATTTATAAGCTTTTTTTAAACTTTGTATTTGTATTACTTTGTAAATATTCAGATGGCCTATTGAAATTCAGTGCTAATATCTGTACAATATTACTATTCATTTCCAATTTATGATATAAAATATTGATTGTCTCAAATCCTTTAGGCTACTTAGCAGGGATATAAATTCAGTGCAGTAAGTCTAAGTACATTTTCACCAGTTCCATATTTTTTTGTAAAATAAAAGAAACACCTAAAAAATTTTACTCTTAAACATTCCTGAAAAATATATCTTCACGTAATGTTGGCTGTAAAACTTTATTTTGTGCTTGGTGTCAGTACAGATGTTGCCATGATTAGCTTACAGAGTGGAAACCTAAGAAATAAGTACAATTTGAACAAATTGATACTGGACAATTTGTGGAGTTTTTTTTCTGCCATAATGTCAGCACTGTTGTAAAAGGTTTTGAACTCACATTATAAAATCCTTCCTAGGAAATGGAGAGCAAGGAAAACCTTTCCAAATGACAGATGCAGATCGCGTGGACCAGGCCTATCGAGAGAATGGATTCAACATATACGTCAGTGATAAAATTTCCTTCAACAGATCGCTTGCAGACATCCGTCACCCTAAGTGAGTACAAAAGGCCATTGTGCTAAAAATGTGGGTAGTTATATATAAAAATGTTCTAAATCATTCAGTAAGAATCAGTGTCCAATGATGATACTGAGCCTTATTATTGTTTTGTTTGTGTAAACTTTATTAAACAATAAAATCGCTTTTTATTAGGCTAAACTCCAGCCAAAATGTTATTCTTGTTTATAGACTGGAAAAAAAGTTACAATTTGTTCTTTTTTTCTAAACGGAAACCAGTAGTTATTATAAGCAAAAAAATGTCTTCCTACACACATACACAAACATAAAATCCATTGCATGGGCTGTATCTTGAACCACTGTGTTCTTTGTGTAAGTACATTAGTTACATTCATTCTGCATATGTTGTGTAATTTGTAACAATTGTTGTTACACATAACATGATTTTATATATTTGTACAAAAAAGACAGTACACTGTAAGTCAAATCCACATGATTCCTTTATTGTGTACATATAGCCCCCTCACATGCTGAGTAATCATTAATCCCCAGTATAGTGTGCTAAGGTATACATATGAGAACCAATGCATATAATACCATTAATACTGAAAAACATAAGTTAAAATGCAGCATATAAAAGAATGAGCTATATAAGCAAAAGGCCAAAACATGATGAATGTAAGTAACAAATATTCTGAAACATTCTTTGGGTAACCCAATCAGGCACAATGCACTGAATGTGCAAGTGGTACCGTATTTTTCGCCCTATAAGACGCTCCAGAATATAAGACGCACCCAATTTTAAAGAAGGAAAATCTAGAAAAAAAAGATTCTGAAAGATTATTCCCCTTCTGATCACTCATGTGCCATTCAAATTCCCTTTCTGATCACTCTATGCCTTTCAAATTCCCGTTCTGATCACTTTGTGTCATTCAAAATTCCTTTCTGATCACTCTGTCATTCAAATTCCCCTTCTGATCACTCTGCTTTTTTTCCACTGTACGGCAGTTAGGACAGGGAACAGCAGGTGGCGCTGTGCCGGCTCCTTTCGCTCTGCTTTACAGACAGGAGAAGACACGTGCTGCTGCCATAGAGAAGAGGAGACAGACGCTGCTGCAGCCAGAGACACACGCAGGATCGGGTATCGGGTGAGTATATTATTTTAGTTATTTTATCACACCTTTGTCGTATAGGACGCACTAACTTTTCCCCCCCAGTTTTGGGGAAGAAAAAGTGCGTCTTATACTGCAAAAAATACGGTATTCTGATACTCTGTATTAATATATTTCTTAGAAAATCACTTTCTTACCTGCAATATTGTATGTAGTACACAGAAGGATATGATATAGTCTTGGAGGCATGGAAAGTTTTGCTTTTCCTGCACATGGCAGGTGCTCTAGTTGATAACTTTGGCTCACATGAAGTTGGTTGAGGCTAGCTGTCATTTTATTTGGATTTTTTTTTTTGTGTCGGATGGAAGATGAGGGATATAAAATACAGACAGGCTAGTGTAAGTATCTTACTTTGTTTTGGTATTGACCTCCTGCAATCCCCTAGATACAGCCTGGGAGTAAGAGGGACAGCACTGGGAAGCAATTATATATAAGCTGGCTTCTTCAGGAAATAGAGGACAGGACACCATACTGTTTCTTAAAGTGGGACTAAACTCTGGTTATACTAGCCTATCCCTGTTCCTTTGCGGATGCCGCCATCTTCCCACTTCTTTTTTTCCGCATCCTGATCCTAAGCTATCTTCATTGGCCTGGATGGTGTAACTCCTTTGCAGGCTCACAGGAGTTATTGCACAGCTCAGCGAACTTTGACATGTGCAATAAACAGGCAGGAAAGATTACTTATTGAATAAGGGACATCATCTGTCTGTTTCTGCAATAAGTACCTGCATGATGCCAATTTTTTTAAGTGGAACTTTAGCTTTAGATAACACAACTTATTTAAATTGTGTTACCTGTCTGGCTCTTCTGTGTGGTATAATTGTTTAAATATGAAAACTTTGTGGGCAGAAACTCCATTACTTTGGCAAGTAAACCACCTCAGTTTTTACAAGTATCTATTCTGTGTTTTAGCTTTTTGTCTTGCATTCATCTTTAACAAGTACTTTTTCAGAAAACTTTTTTCTTGTTTTGTATTCCTCCTGTCTATCCGTTTTATCGTGGCGTCTGGCAAGAGTGTTACATGATCTTAATTCTCAATACATGTTTCTAGCGCACTGTCTTTATGCATTCAGCTGAGCTAATAGGAATTATTTCCTAAGGAAAAAACTCTTGTGATTTTATAGCACTTAATACTGCAGCCTACACAACACAGGTCACACCAGGGCTCACAGTTCTACATTCTTAAGCTATGCAAAGTGACAAATGTGCACATACTGTACTAAATCAAATAGCTATATCTTTGAAGAGTCAATATACGTCCAAACAGACTATTTTTTTTGTGGTTTGAACTTTATACATAATCATTTTTTTGAGAATAAAAAAAACTGGCAGACGGGTTGATCTTTGTCTGATGGGACCAAGTTCAGTAAACTGCAGCAGTCAGTCACTTTCCTACAGATAAAACTAAACCCCAGGCAAATAACTTAATACACAGAATGAATACATTTGAGGGCTGTATTACCTGCTAAATGAGTTGAATTTGTCCATTCAATATTGAGATTTACAAAACACAACCCTGTGAGGCAGGGCGGGAGATCATATTTTTCTCTGCTGCCATTAAGTAATATCTACAGGTCTCATAGCTCCCTCTGTCTGTGACTGGACAGTGAAAGCAGAAGCAGTAGACTGATGAACTCATCTCTCTTACACGCTGCTTTCTTCTCCCTGCTCTTCATTAGAATTTGAGCACTGTAATACAACTGATTTGCTGCTAGCGCTACTTCCTCTTGCCTGCTCCTTACTGTACAGAGGATTGCATTAGGCTATCAGGTCTAATTAATTCAAAATTTAGGATCCTCTTCAGGTGATATTTCTGTCTGTGTCCTGCTAGGAAGATTAACCTCTCTTTTCTGGTATTGTCATTGAAACCGAACACTTTCGGTAAGTCATAATTTTACAGTTGTCCCTAGAACTGGGATAAATCCCAGGACAACTCTTCCAAGTGGCATACTTGTTCTTTGGATAACTGCCTGAGTTTACTGCCTTGTTCCATCTTGTTGACTGGATTACATACAGTTGTATACATACAGTTAGTGCCTTTTCCCTAAAGTTCCTCCTAAAAGTACACCTAAGCCTAATTACTAAAACATCTATACATTTATATTATGTTTTTCAAATATTGTTTGCTAACTTTTTAAACCATACCGTATGATTGTGATAAGATAGTCCTTGTTCAGGCTGTTTTTGTCACGGGATAACAGCTGTGCTCCTTCATGGTCACCCAATCAAAAAGTTTGTTCATTTTCATAAAGTCTAGTTGACACTGAAGTGATTTTTTATAGACAGGCTGAAAGAAGCTGTAGAAAGCCAGCAGCAAAAAAACAACTAAAGGGCAAGTAAGTAGAAGGAAAGTGATAAGTTTCTTGGTCTCAGTAGGAGAAACAATATGGGACCTGCTATTTCTAGGAGGAATTTTATGATGTCTACTCTTAGAAAAAAAACAATATGGTGCCTGGTCTTAGTAAGAGGAGGTATATAGTGCCTGCTGTTAGTAAAAGAAATCATGCGGTGCCTGCTCTTAGTAGAAGGAACTATATGGTGCCTTATATTTCTAGGAGAAAGAATATGTTGCCTGATATTAGTAGGACACAATATGGTGCCTGCTCTTAAGAGGAATTTATATGATTCCTGCCCTTAGTAGAAAAAAACTTATATGGTGCCTGCTTTTACTAGAAGGTGCCAGTGCTTTATAGAGGAAACCCAATGGTTCCTGCTCTTAAAAGAATGCCAATATGGTGCCTTATCTTAGAATATTGGCATTTTAAACAAGCTTACAAGTGTAACAGAAGTGGCGGTAAGAGATGTAACATTTTAGGCTTGACTGAGTTTGACTGTACTGCTCACTAGCTGCTTTCCCATTGCAAGAAAAATAGGTATCTGTGTTCACAGTTTAAATAAGCTATGTCACCATCTCATTTTTATAAACAAAATCATTCTTGTTTTTTGGAATCTTTAAAGATCAGTTAACAGATTCATGGAATCAGTGGTGTGTAGGTAACCAGCACAATCAAATCATCAATAGGATCACATATCTCTGGCACAGTGCCTGTGTGGTTTCAGTCTGCCTAGCCTATTTTCATCCTTCTTCTTGGCAGCTTGGCTAGTCACAATCATAGAAGTGCACGCAGCAGGCAAAACGTTTTCATTATTAAGGACTTCAAGTGAACCAAATTGACCTCTAGTCAAAATGTAATTTCATTTTCAATGTAATCCTTCTGCTGACTGCGGTTTAGTGTCCAAAAGAACTGCAAAGCGTTAGAGAAGTATGTGTATAGACACGATTATTCATTTCCACTGCACCCTTTTGCAGATTGCTTCCGAAACTTTAAAGCAAATCTATCAAAAAAAAAAAAAAAAAAAAAAAAAAAGTAAACAGAGAGACAGGTTTGCATGATTGCAGGGGCCCACACATGCGTTTTTTTTCTTTTCTTTTTTTTTCTTGTGACATCTTTACTGTGCACCCTATACATTCTGAAACCATGGTTAACACTCTGTGATAAAAAGTGACACAGACCTTTTAAGGTCTCTATGAAAAAAGGGTGACAGGAAGGTGTGAATAGTAACAAAGCACTTTCAGACATTCTCATCCCTAAACATTCTACTAAAATGTGTTTTTATCTGTGGTGCCTTTGGAGGGGTTCCCATCATTTCCTATCCAAAATAGGAAGAAGAAATCTCCATGATAGGGACACAGATTGCTATAAAGCCTAGTTGGAGGACCTTGCTTTTTTTCTCTCCAAAAAAGGAAAGAAAAAAAAGGTTGAGGTTTTGTCAAAATTCCACAGTAGTTAAGCTTTATGTTGATGAGTGTTGTTTTCCTGCATTTGACATGCATGTTGATGTAACTGTCTCTAGTTGGCTCATTAATTAAATTGTAATATTTTGTATGCGAATTTAATGTTTATATTTAATTTATGTTTCTACTTGGGTAATAACATCAGAAACTGTTGATCCACTGAACATCTGACTGCCTTAGGTGATCATGAATGATTTTGTTCCCCGTCGGAGCAAATGTGGCCCCCTTTTTTTTATAGAGGGTTTATTTTGCTGACTTCTAGTTGTGGTTTTAGAGATCTGAATATTGTAGGTATTCAATTTATTGATTCAGTTTTTTTCTATTAGTTGGAGTTAACAGACCCGTGTCTTTTTTCAGCCTATGCAGCTATGAGATTATATTAGTTGTCTTTATTTTAAGCCCTGTCAGCTTTTTATTGGGACTAAAGTTCCACAATAAAACTTTGGCATCAAGCAGGTTCCTTTTGCAGAAAGGCACAGGCAATGTCTCTTCTGAAAAAAAGTATTCTCACCTGTCTGATCACTGCCAAGCTGTCAAAATTGAAAGAGTTGCGCATCCTTTGCGGGGGCCCAGACTGAATGTTGATGTTCAATGGTATGTAATTCTTGCCTGGCCAGTCAAGATAGCCGAAGATCAGAATGCAGAAGAGAAGAAGGGAGAAGCTGGCGGCGCCCTCAATGGAACAGGGGCAGGTGAGTGATCCCAAGGTTTAGTTCTGCTTTAAGTGTGACAGATGCTTCTGGAGCGCCATTATTTGTTAAGCATTTAGGCTTTGGGAATCCGCATTGTTGTTTATGTTTGGTTTAAAACTTTTTGGATTTAAGAACTGTGTCCCATTAGGGAAAATTTCCCCTTATTTTTCAGTTCCAGAAACATAAAGTTTTCACCATGTTAAGTGTCCTTATTTGAAGTTGGCCGTGGTCACTAGGGCAAATCGAGTAAAATTAAGGTATTTCTAAGCTACTTTATAATATGAAGTCATTTAATTAACATGTATGGTATATATCTAAAGCTCTGCAACCCCCCTGGAGTTCTGGGGAAGGACCAGATACACAATGTACCACAGGGAAATGTAAAATAAGGAGATTCAGAGATATAAGCTACAGTATTCTCCCCAGAAATTTTTTTCAGCCGGGTGGGGGGAAACTGTAGCCAGGTACTAAAAAAGTGGGCGGGGCTAGACACTGCAAATTTGGAGCTCCTAGTTATTTTTGCTATAGGTATCCAGTAATCCTTCTATTGTGTTAGTGTTCTACCTGTCCCCTATACTTTGTTCCAACTTTCTAATGCCTGCCTTGTTAGAATGTACAATATTTTCCTTTTTTTTATATTATAATTTTTGTATTATACCTCAACAGTCCAGTGCTGTGCATTTTAATCCAACTCCCTATAGTTCCATGTTTTAATAGTGTAATACCTTGTAGTAGTGTAATATTGTGATTAATGTGGCTTAACAAACAAGGCTTAGTTCACATTGGCAGTAAAAAATGCCCCAACTGAGTGACTACTTCTTGGCAACTGCTGGGCACCTGGGATTGGTAACCGGTGATAACTGCTGGGCACCTGGGATTGGTAACCTTGGGCATGCGTGGGATTGAGCATGTTTCTTACATTATAAGAAAGCCCCTGATTATGCATTCCTGCTGTTGGGCATGCGCAAAAGGAGCAGCCCACAGCCACCTGGAATATGTGACACAAATATCCCAGGAGGTTGCAGATTTACTCAGAAGTCTTTACCACCATGTCAGTAAACATAGAAGGGGAGGGGTGCTCCCCAAAAATTAAAAAAAAAAAAACGCCCATTACTGTCCATATTCTATAGGCAAAAAAAAACTGCCCGTGAAATGTATCCACTCGCCTCGTGATAGCTGTGCGTGTAAAGTCTTCTTGCCAAATTCTGCAGCCTAACAATGTGATCAAACCTTCATATGTCCTAAATTGTTGGTGCACAGGGGACTCCCTTAGCTACTAATAACCAAAATTTCTTTAGGGAATATCAGGGTATGGATATACCATATTTAAAAACCTGTGTAAATTGAACATTTGGAAAGGGCACCTAGGAGCCCAAAATTAAAAGTTCACATTAAGGATCCCCAGGGGCCACTTACATAGCAAGGAGCATTGGATATATCATCCTGCTCCAGTCAATATATTATATAATGATTTGTAAAAATACTTTTACTATTAGCAGTACCAACAAATAAAGATTTTTAAGGTAATAAACCTTCAAGCATTCATAAAACCCAAAAATGTTATTAACAAATACAATAAAAGTTATATATAAAAACAATTCCATAGAAATCACTCATATATATCCACATATCTCCACTATAAACATAAAGTACTTATTTCTCACTCCTCAATATGTTTTATTTTATCTTCATCAGAAGGGTGAGATGAAAGACATTATGATTCTTATAATAAACATATATATGAATAAATACATTATACCTGATATGGTCCCACTGGAAGGGGCAGAGATGAGTTGGATGTCTTGCCCGGTCATTTCCATCCATTGCTGCACATTGTGGGTGATATAGTGATATCATGTTTGAGTTTGACACGCACAGATGCCTTTATTTTCAATCATGCTGTGTTTTGGCTTTATGTAGGTATCTTTTATATTTTTACTACTTTTACTATGTGTCCTGATATGGGCGAATCTACTTACAGATTAGTACTGCACCCCACATGATATGGGTGTATAAT
This sequence comes from Pyxicephalus adspersus, assembly GCF_032062135.1. Classification (NCBI taxonomy): domain Eukaryota; kingdom Metazoa; phylum Chordata; class Amphibia; order Anura; family Pyxicephalidae; genus Pyxicephalus; species Pyxicephalus adspersus. Next base: position 38,513,500 of record NC_092859.1, read on the forward strand.
CTATAATGTCTGTTGTAGTGTGAACACATCATTTTCTAATTATATTATTATAAAATCAATAATAATACCTTGTTGTTGACATGCACGTCAAATTGATGTAATGACATTTTGTGCCATCAATATATATATATTGCAGTTTTCTCCCCAGACTTTTTTTTCCGGGTGGGGGGAAACTGTAGCCAGGTGATAAATATATATATATATATTGATTTATTTATTTATTTACAGTATTCTCCCCAGAAATTTTTTTTCAGCCGTGTGGGGGGAAACTGTAGCCGGGTGATAAAAAAGTGGGTGGGACTAGACAACGAAAATTTGGAGCTCCTAGTTATTTATGCCATAGGTATCCAGTAATCCCTGCAATTGTGTCAGTGTTCTGCCTACCCCCTATACTTTGTTCCAACTTTCTAATGCCTGGCTTGTTAGAATGTACATTTTTTTTCCATTTTTTGTATTATACCCCAACAGTCCAGTGCTGTGCATTTTAATCCAACTCCCTAGAGTTCCATGTTTTAATTGTGTAATACCTTGTAGTAGTGTAATATTGTGATCAATGTGGCTTAACAAATGAGGCCTAGTTCACATTGGCAGTAAAAAAATGCCCCTCCTGAGTGACTACTTCTTCGCAACTGCAGGGCCCCTGGAATTGGTAACCGGCGATAACTGCTGGGCAACTGGGATTGGTAACCGGTGATAACTGCTGGGCACATGGGATTGGTAACCGGTGATAACTGCTGGGCACCTGGGATTGGTAACCAGTGATAACTGCTGGGCACCTGGGATTGGTAACCAGTGATAACTGCTTGCTGGGCACCTGGGATTGGTAACCGGTGATAACTGCTGTGCCCCTGGGATTGGTAACCAGTCATAACTGCTGGGCCCCTGAGATTGGTAACCGGTGATAACTGGTGGGCCCCTTGGATTGCTAAGCGGTGATAACTGCCGGGCACCTGGGATTGGTAACGGGTGATAACTGCTGGGCCCTTGGATTGGTAACCGGTGATAACTGCTCGGCACATGGGATTGGTAGGTGGTAAGTGCTGGGCCCTTGGGATTGGTAACCGGTGATAACTGCTGGGCACCTGGGATTGGTAATCGGTGATAACTGCTGGTCCCCTGGGATTGGTAACCGGTGATAACTGGTGGGCACCTGGGATTGGTAATCGATGACAACTGCTGGGCCCTTGGAATTGGTAAGCAGTGATAACTGCTGGGCACCTGGGATTGGTAGGCGGTAAGTGCTGGGCCCCTGGGATTGGTACCCGGTCATAACAGCTGGGCCCCTGGGATTGTTAACCGGTGATAAGTGCTGGGCACCTGGGATTGGTAACCGGTGATAACAGCTGAGGTAGGTGATTGAGGTGTAGGTATAGGTAAATGAGATGTAGGTAATTGAGGTATAGGTGAATGAAGGGTGGGTAAGTCAGTAAAAAAAAAGCAAATAGAAATCTGCAATACGTACAAATCTCAGTCCAAGCGCTTTGGAGATGCTTCTAGAGAGGCTCCTCAGCAAGCAATGAAAGGCCACAGTTTCAGTGTAGGTACACAAATGGTAGTCCGTGACAACACAGCTGACTAACAGCTGACTGACCAATGAATGGCCAATCATCCCAACTGATATTCTTTGAAAAATAGTGGTTATTGCTATGAAGCAGTCTGCCCAAGACCTTACAGCTGGCAGGCCAATGGCCATATCTAGCATTGTATTTTTTTTTTCAATTTACAAAGCTTTATTTAGGAGCAAGACATTTATAAAGAAAATGATGATTATTTGGTGTGTCCATGGCGATCAGCCTGTATGTACAAGGCCTTACAATCCAGCAAGAACTTGTGCCCCTTCCTAGCCATTAAAGGTCCTCACTGGCTGAAAAATGTGATTTTTACAGGTGTGTTAAAGCTTTGTAAATTATTTACCAATGTTTTTTGAAAGTGAGGCTTGCTTTTTTCAATTCTAGTAGAGATTTGGAAGATGTAAATGGCATGATTTACTAAGGATCTCCAAGACTGGAGAGGATAAATTATCATGGGAGATCCTGGGTGATCCAGCAAACCTGATATGTATTTGGATAATGATTGAAAACATTTACCAAATTATAGGAAATGATTTTAAGGAATCCATTCCAGGTATGCTGGATCACTCAGGTTCTTTTATGATAGTCTATTGTCTCCATTCTTTGAGAGTTTTAGTAAATCAGGCCCAAACCCTTATAAAGCATTGTGACTGCAATCTCCAAATTTAGTCCCTTTGGGCTCCTTAAAAATACCTTGCTATATTTTTATTAAATAACCAAATCCATACCTTCATGTGTTAGCTTTGTAAATTGGGCCAATAGTATTGAGGGCTTATAAGTTATGAGATACCTGAAACCGGTCACCATTTAGTTAGTAGGGTGTTAATAAACTGAGCAAGAATACAGTAATTGTGCCTAGCCTTATGTTGAATACTTTTACTATTAGTAGTACCAACAAATAAAGATTTTTAAGTTAATAAACTTACAAGCATTCATAAAACCCATAAATGTTATTAACAAATACAATAAAAGTTATATATAAAAACAATTCCATAGAAATCACTCTATGGAAATATATATCCACATATCTCCACTATAAACATAAAGTACTTATTTTTCACTCCTCAATATGTTTTATTTTATCCTCATCAGAAGGGTGAGATGAAAGACATTATGATTCCTATAATAAACATACATAGTTCTCCCCAGAGGTTTTTAGCCGGTTGCTCCGCCCGGCTGATTTGAATACCCCGCCCAGCTCTCTGCAGCTCTCATCCTCGGATGAACGGATCTCAGTGAGGCTGCTCTGTGCTCTGAGCCATCCGTCCAGAGGATTGCTGCCGTCGAGCACACAGCTCAGCCTTCATGTGAAGGAGACACAGGCAGCCCCGCCCCCATCTCATAGCACGAGCTCGGATTTTTGCCTATGAAATGTATCCAGTGTGTATAAAGTATCCATGTCATTCTGCATCCTCCCAGCTCTGTGTACAAACCTCCATATCTCCTAATATGTATGTCACAATGACATGTAATTTTCACGGTGTACAGGGGACCATCATAGATACTAGTTACTACAATTTCAGCCCCCCAGCTTTAAACAATTTCAAGATATCGGGGTCACAAATGTAAAAAGTTATGAAAATTGAACCTTGGGGTTGCTGTTTCAGAGAAAAGTTCAACTAGGAGTCCTAAATTGAAAGTGCAAATTAGGTACCCCGGAGCCACTAACATAGCAAGGAGCATTGGGGTGGGGCCCCTAAATATATGCCTACCTGTCACAAATCTATACCTATGAAACTACTGTCTGACTATGGCATCATTAGAAAATGAACTCTGCCCACTAAATTTTTTTGAGGTTGAGGTACTGTAAGGGTACAGTCATATGCAACAAGGAAGTGCATTTTGATGGACAGTTTGTTTTTTTTTTTTAATGATCCCATGGTGATAAAAGGTGATCATGCCATAGTAATTACATTTTAGAAAGGTTTAGCCACAAGTGTCCCCCACTTGCACCTACAGTTTCAGTTTCCTATGCCTCTACCTTACAAAATTTAGTTCGTTGTATTAACTTTAAAAGTTAATTCAACAAATGGTTTAGGAGATCTGAAGGTTTGAACACAGCGAGTTGTTAGGCTGCAGAATATGACAAGCAGCTTTTACACTCACATAGCGATCACGCTGCGCCCTATCTGATATCACATGCATGATGCTATTAAAGCATCTCCACATTTTTAATATTATATTAAAGAGCGACTTTCTCTGTTATGTAATAGAAAAATGTGTGTTTTTTTTTTTTTGTTTTTACACTTTTGTGGAGAGGACCCTCTCCCCTTCACTTCCATTTCGGTAAAGACCGAAGGGGAAATCCACAGCCTCCTGGGATATTTGTGTCACAATATGCTCCTTGTGTGCATGCATCTTCAGAGGATTTCTTATAATGTAAAAGAAGTGTTCAATCTAATGCATGCGCAGTGCAAGGCAGCACTGGATGTACAAGTGAGCGTTAGAGACAAGGTGGAAGCTGAGCCAGCATGGGCCTGCTGGGCTAATTTTGTAAAAGATTCAAGTGAAAAAAAAATGTTTTCACAAAAGTTCTATTTATTTATTTATTTACAGTATTCTCCCCAGAAATTTTTTTCAGCCGTGTGGGGGGAAACTGTAGCTGGGTGATAAAAAGTGGGCGGGGCTAGACACCGCAAATTTGGAGCTCCTAGTTATTTATGCCATAGGTATTCAGTAATCCCTGCTATTGTGTCAGTGTACTACCAACCCCCTATACTTTGTTCCAACTTTCTAATGCCTGGCTTGTTAGAATGTACATTTTTTTTCCATTTTTAGTATTATACCTCAACAGTCCAGTGCTGTGCATGGCTGGGCACCTAGGATTGGTAACCGGTGATAACAGCTGGGGACCTGGGATTGGTAACCGGTGATAACAGCTGGGGACCTGGGATTGGTAACTGGCAGTAAGTGCTGGGCTTTTCAGACCTAGCAGTTTTTCAAGCAGCATTGTTTCCATGCAAAAGGAATGTGAGGGGTAAACGCAGCAACCTTACTGCCACTGTGAATTCAGCCTACCTTCACATGTCACCTCCTAGCGCTATTCCTATGTAATACAAAGAGCATCATGTATGTGATTGCAGATGGGGGTAGGACAAAAACATCCTGTGAAATGTATCCACCCGCAGTATGATCGCTGTGTTTGTAAAGTCTGCTTGTCATGTTCTGCAGTATAACAAGTCATTGCGCTCAATCCTTTAGATCTCCTAAATTGTTGGTTGTAATTACCTAAAATGTTTAGGGTACACAGGGGACTCTCATAGCTACTAATAACCAACATTTCTTTTTTTAGTTTCAAAATTTCAAAATATGGGGATCATGAGTTTAAAAACTTGTGGAAATTGGAAGATTTGGGTGAATGTTTGTAAGAAAGTGCACCTAGGAGCCCAAAATGGAAAATGCAAATTAGGACCCCCAGGGCCACTTACATAGTAAGAAGCATTGGGGTGGCCCCTCCTATATATTTTTCCTACCTTTCACCAAACTATAACTGTAATTCTATGCTGCCCTTTCTGCTTCTGTTCTTCTAATCGCAATTTATCTGGAATGGGGAGGTGCAGAAAACTGAAAATGTAGATGCAAGAGTGGAACAGATGTATAAACCCCTAAAATTTCATTAGCGTGGCATCATTAGAACATAAAAACCTCAGTACATCAAACTGTCCGCTTCCCTACCTTGAACCCCAATTTCTCTACAACAGAGAGATGCAGGTAAACAGAATTAAAGGGGCAAATGGGGGACATTTGTGGCTAACATCCTTCAAACTTTCATTTCCATGGCATCAATATGTAAAGTCTGCCCATGAAAACCTGCTGCCCTGTTACACATGACTTACCCTACCAGTACCTAAACCCCAATGTCGTTTTGATTGGCAGAGTTTTTTATGTTCTAATGATGCCAAAAAACTTTAGGGGGTGTTATCGACAGATGTTCCCCACACATTTTCAGTTTCCTACTCCTCCCAATTCCAAGGAAATTGGGTTTCCAGTGTTAGAAATGGGCAGTAATGTGTAACAGGGCAGTGTGTTTGCCATAGTAATGAAATTTTAGTGTGGGTGGGTTATCGAAATTCCCCCCCCCCTCAAACAAGAGAAGCAGACGGGGTAACATAGTATGACAATTATAGATTTGTGAGAGATAAGTATAACTTTAGGGGCCCTTCCCCAATACTCCTTACTATGTAAGTTGTCCCGGGGGTACCCAATTTGCTTTTTTGATTTAGGACTCCAAGGCGCACTTGCTTTTAATACTACAACCCCAATGTTGTATTTTCACAAGATTTTACAATTCTGATCCCCATATCATGAAATTTGTAAAAGCTGGGGTGCTGAAATTGTGAATGGTGCTAACTATAGGTTTTCCCTGTGCACCCTGAAAATTACAAATCATTATGACTAACAGTTTAGGGTATATGAAGGTTTATACACAGAGCTGTAAGGCTGAGGAATGTGACACGCTGCATTTATACACACACTGCTCTGATGACATCATTACACACACCCACTGGGCGGAGACATTGTTTGCACGATGTTAATTTTTTTTTTCTCTCCAGAAGACCTGGCACAGCGAGAGGGGTAGGGACAGCCTGTGATCTCCTCATAGCTGTGCTGTGCTCTCCTCACTCCGCCCGGCTCTAATCAGCTATCAGCTCTTATCAGCGGAGAACGGAGCGGGCAGAGCAGCCTCTCCGGTATCCGTTCAGAGCTGCTGAAACTGTGCCAGGCAGAATAATCACAGCAGGCGGGCGTCCCGCCCCCCAAAAATGGGCTGGGGAGAACTATGAGCTACATGTAGATCAACTTGTTGGTTCCCACTAGCAGCTGATATATCTGTTTTGGTTGTAATCGCTTCTCGGCCTTTTGGCTAAGATCAAGTGTAGTATCTGTTCTTATCAGTGTTCAGGGTTGGAAAGGGCACTAGCATCTTAGGAGAGGGATGCTGTGCCTGAGTACCTCTGTTAAGGACGGTCTACCTCTGGTGTAGCTCTGTAAGGGGCCGCCCTATGCAAACCTGCCGGCGTGGTGAACCGGAGGAAGAGCTTGGGCCTGCCCTGATAAGGAGCTCCCAGAGGCTTGACTGACCCGCTGGTGAGGATGGAGAAAAGCTTGGTCTTACCAATCGGTCTGACGAGCGGTCCGAATCTCGCCCCAGTGTCGTACCCCTGGAGTGGCGAACCAGGGGCACCTTAAAATCACGGGTTTGGGACCCCACTAGATTTTTTGGTTGCACAGTGCACGGCACTGTTTATATTTTGGATTCGGCACATCGCCTTAATCTGCATTAGCTGCGGCTAGTGTCAGAATGGGCAATTTTTAAAATCTGTTGCCCTGTGTGTTATGCACGGAGCACTTATTATTTAAATGTTTTTTATGTTTTGTCACTGTCACTGGTGTGGTATTTGTGTGCCACTTTTTTGATGGAGGGTGCTATTCCCTTATGGGCTAGCCCTGAAGTCTTGGAGAGTGCCTTGGCCTAAAAACCAGGCGCTCTCCCTCAGTGGGAGTCTCTCTTCGGGAGAGCTCCCAGCTTAGTATCTTGTGGGACCTGCATGGGCGGGTCCCAGAGAGAAAAGGCCCCTCTCTGGCTTCGGTCAGGGGGGCATGTGTGTCCATCCCGGCTTCGGCTGGGTGGGCTTAGTATCCAGCCCTCGTCTGGAGCTTCGCTTCGGAGGGTCTGGAGAAAAAGGGTGGCCCTTCCTCTTTTGAGGAGGGATTACCAAATAGTACCCCAGTGCACGTTTTTTGTGTGGTGTTTTTGCACTTACACTTTTTTACCGTCACGGGGTGTGTTTAGCACGGATCGCGAGATTCAAAAAAAAAAAAAAAAAAAAAAAAAATCTGTTTTGGTTGTAATTGGCCTTTAATGAGTGGACTATTTATAATAATACTTTATGGCAGCATGCATCATTAGTGTGTTAGTCAGAGCTCAAGAAAGCATCACTGCAGTCTTCATTTATCTGAGCATGATCAGAATTAACTTGAGATTTAGTGCTGTGTGATTGAGGCTGTTAGGATGATAAATTGCTTTGTCTCTATGGAGTTTCTCCAATGAGATTTCTTCTGCATCCTTACATTCCCATTCATATCATCCCATGGAACTGTACAAAAAGCCAATTGTCAATCCCATCTGTGTTTTCCCATCTCTCAGCTGGTGTTTTCCCAGACATTACTGGGCTGTCCTCATTTGACATGAGCTCAGGGCATGTTCTGCATGTGAAGCTGACATCTGTCCCTTTTATGTCCTCTCTGATTTTTCTAGCTGCAAGAGCAAGCTGTACTCGGCCAAGCTGCCAAACACCAGTGTGATCATCCCTTTCCACAACGAAGGGTGGTCATCCCTCCTGCGTACAGTACACAGCGTCCTCAATCGTTCTCCACCTGAGCTCATCGCAGAGATTGTGCTTGTTGATGACTTCAGTGATAAAGGTGTGTGCGGGGGGTTTTCAGTGTGATATCAGTCATTGAAAAATCAAGCTGTGTATAGGGGTCAGTATCCAAATCTTTCATATTTTATCCTTGCCATTCAGGTTTGTAAGATTCTTTAGTATCTGACCTTTCATCCCTTAGGTATTTGTTTTTCTTACAGTACAGCACCAACACTGAAGCACTGAAAGTTCTGGACCCACTGGATGGAAAAGCTTAAGATTTAGCTTAAAAGATGGAAAAGCTTAAAAGATTTGTGTAACTTCACCATAAACTAGAAAACTAAGGCCACACAAGTATTCCTGCTCAGTGTAGAATAGAGGGATACATAATCACATTTTTAAGGCAGTTATTATTTACTTTTATTTATAAAGCCGCAACATACCTTGAGACTTAAATTGACAGACATACATAGAAGGAGAAGAGCACTAAGAGAAGGGAAGACAATCTTAATACTAACTTATAGGGCCTGATTTATTAAAGCTCTCCAAGGCTGAAGAGGATACCATTTCATCAGTGAAGCTGGGTGATCCAGCAAACCTCGAATGGATTTCTTTAAAGTAATTTGCTATTTGCTAGACCAGATCCATTCCAGATTTGTTGGATCAAAGTGTATCCTTTCCAGCAATGGAGAGCTTTATTCAGTCTGGCTCATGGATGAAGGAGCAAATCACAGAAGCTCAGTTGGAACAGTGTGACACTGGCTATAGGTCAAAGACCACCAGATTAGTTAGATGTTGAATTTTTATTCAATCTGGTTTTAGTCCCAATCAAGGTGGAAAATTATAGCCACCCTAACTCATTTGCTTTCTGTCTTCTGTTTTCTAAAAATATTCTTTTAATTCCCCAACTTTTCTTATTGCTCCTTTACCTATATATTTCAGTGTTCCCCTGAGATGCCATTGAACTCACTTCATGGTAAAGAAAGCAGTTTCAGATCTAGTTCCTCATATCTTTATCTTTCACATTGTGTTAGGTTTTTACATCCCTGAAAATCTTTCAAGAAAATAAAGTTGGAACATTATGGCTGCTGTAAAAAATGTTTCCTCTCAAATTCTTTCTTCGAAGATTTTGGCCATAACATATATTACTATTAATAATAGTTTCCAGCGAACACCTAAATAACACCTGCAATTTTATAAAGTACATTAAATTCCTGACATTCTTTCTTTACCCCTATTGTCTTGTGAAATAATTGCATACACAGAGATGCAGAGAGTGGATGTGGCACATAATTGACGTTATCTTCACATACTTATGTATAAGGGAAGGTTTCTGTTAAACAAAATTACCACAGAATGCCAAGGTATAAAGAACTTATCCTGTGCAAATACAGCTTGCTCCATCTTCGAGATTGGTCCTTTAAAAGAATGGCCGGCCATGCTGACCAACAAAAAGCCTCAGGAGGGGTGGGATCAAGCTCCATTTTCACAGGAATAACTGTGACTAGATGCAATACGGATGTCTATATTTATAGATCCAGTGATTATTTTCACATGTATTTGTCATTGAAGTAAACCCTTATGTAGTTTTTCATTATATGATGAAATTGCTCGGTTAGCAACTGGTTCCTTTTAATATAAAAGCCATTTCTGGCACACACAGGTATTATTTTAATAGGAAAAGACTGAAAACAGCTTGGGGGAGCTACAGTTAACTTACTTTGCCAGTTTGTTGGTATCTGGCTCTCCGGTATCAAATGCACACAGTTTTTTAGGCAATCTTTGTTGTTAGAACATACAGATAAGTTTTAAGAACAAAGAAAATACACCAAAAGCAAATAGATTTCTCTTCCCCATTGGCACTTTTCGTAGATCGGGGCACTGTTTACTGGCTAACCTTTCCTAGTTTAGGTTTAATTTAAATCCGTCACCTAGTTGTTTTATTGACTTAAGTTTCCTCATTCACATAATATGACTGCATATTCATTACCCAGAAGATTTCTTGTGGAGAGTAATTTAGGTTGCAAGGATGATAAATTACCATGCCTTGATGACAATTTATTTTTCACTTCTTGTTTGTTCTACCCTAATCAGATGCCCACACTGCTTTTAAATTTTCTGGCTGATATAAAAGGGGAATTAGGACTAAAATACAAATTGGTTTGCTAATTATGACAGTCTGTTTTATGTTGTGGTTTATGGATAATACTGTATAATGATACACATCCTTCATTTCAAATTTAACCCTGATTCTGCTTATCCCTCTCTAGCACATGTCCTAAATATTTAAGTAAGAAAGCTTTTATTACTATCTGTGACATCAGCTCAAAACCTTTACATTTCTGTAACTAGTAGCTGCTGTCATTTCCTAATGATGTAGGCATTCCCCTAAACATTTCAATCCCCACCATATTTTTACTTACAGTATGGGCAGGCTCATAGAAATCTAAACAGCATTTGTTTTGTTTTTTCCTTTAAAACTGAGCAGTAAGAAAAGTTGTCACAGTAAATAAAATGTTCTCACAACAAAGATACAAATACCAATTGATGCATACTATACATAAAAGAGCAGATCATATCTATTGGCTTTCATAATAAAACAAGTGATGTTTTTCTAAACAAATTTGTGTTGTAGGGGACAGCATTCCAGAAAGACAACTCTGAACAGGACAGGCAGAGAGATGATAAGAATGATCAGCAGGGAATGTCCTATGAAGAAGTATAGTCTGGGATGACAAAGAAATCCCCCTATGTGGTAGCACTAAACCTATGTACACACCAGATTGTTGCTTAAGATGAATGCGACCAAATGTACAGGGGCCCTCTAACATCATTCATTAATTTGCCCTGGAACTGAGCAGCAATCTGTGTACAGCACTCATTGGTACATCTGTCACTGAAAATTATGTTTTCCAGCTACAGTAACCTGACATCTGTATGAGGCTTAAGCTTCCAAAAATATTTAGCAGGTACTCTTAAGATTGCTGGTGGGATTTACCATTTATCTAAAAGCAACATGTTTTCTAAACCAAAACAGTATGGTTGGAGAGGCACACCAGAGCGCAGGTGCACAATCCCATCTGACGTTACAAGATGAAACATATCAGTCCCCCTGTAACCCCACATAACCCAACCACCTGACAATGAACTGAAATGTACAACTGGGAATAATATAACCATTAAAGTAACTTGCATGCAAACATGGGCGCATCTCTATCTGTGTAACTCAAATAATTCTCCTAAAGCAGACCAACTTTTGGCTTCTGTTCTTTGCAGATCAATGAAAACAAGCCCTGTATCCTAAAAGATGTAATTGGGTTGTCAACATAACTTGAATATGGCAACTAAGTGGGATGCTGAATGTGTACAGCTAACTGCAGGCAGCAGAACACAAAATGGGGGGTGGGGGAAGAAGGGTTGGGGGTAAGGGAATAAATAAGTTAAAATGGGGAAAGCAGGAGAAGGGGGGGACAACAAAAATGGAGATAAGGAAGGTATGTTAAAGCAATGGAACGGAGAGATGAAGATTAAAAGAGCAGAAGAGATGGCAACACAATGTTTATTATTCACGGCTAATATCTGGCCCTCAAGGGGATACATCTACTATGGGGAGCATCAGATCCAGCCCCCAGGAAGCTTCCCCAGCCCCCCATGTTAAAACAGTAATAAAACTAAGAAAGGCGTAAAGGCCAATAAAGATAAATAGGAGTAGGAATGGCAACAAAAAGAGGAAGGAAAAAGGGAGAGAGAGAAAAAAATTGTAGAGCTGCTGGCCCCAACCCTACAGAAAAACAAATAACGTTGACTATAAACAGATGATGTGGTGGAATATGTCCTGTATGCATGAGTGGACTTGGCTGAAATAGCCATATATAATATATATACATATCTGTGAAGTAAATAGGAACAGTGATTGTCATTGAACCCCGAGTCATACAGTCCTGCCAGAGAAGAAGCCCTGGAGTGGGATAATGACAAAGAGTCTACTGTAGAACCCCTGACATAGGGCAACTCATTCTAGTGATGATCAGGAACAATGATAGTCATTGCACCCAAGCCCAAGAATATCAATTCAAAAAAAATTAAATTGCTCCACTTACTACGTGGTAATTTGTTCTACCCAGGAATGACAGGATTTAAACTATGACCTAGAAAAAAAAAGCAACCAATATTCTAAAAATACCCGGCGATGCAAAGGGAGAAGCCTACAAAATAGTGGCAAAAATGGTTATGGCACAGTCCACTTATGAGTAAACTTTTAAAATGACCCTAAAGCAAATCAGTCCAAACACTTACATGTCCCTTGAAATTAGTCCAAAGAAGTACAAACAGGCCTAGGCTGCTCACAGAAAAGCATTCTAGTTTGGCAGCTAGACAGGAGGAGGAGTTCACTACATCCAAAATGGGTTCTTAAAACTTGACATTACATCTGCAGGAGCATGGACCCCTTAGGAATAGTCTGAGCCAGTTTTCCACTTCTAATAATCCCAGACCCAAGGCAGGTAAGGTGGCTGTAGTTGGTTCCAGCATGGCGGACATGGGCCAAGAGAGACTGAGACTGTGTGTATTGGTTCAGGTATGTGTCCACAGCATGATGTCAGGTAGCTCTGTCCCTTTTACACTTGTTCCTATCAATAATATACAATACTAGTCTGATATAAATGCACTATAGGGAATAATATTATTATTATTATTATTATTATTAATAAACAGGATTTATATAGGGCCAACATATTACGCAGCGCTGTACATTAAATAGGGATTGCAGATGACAGACTAATACCGACAGTGATACAGGAGGAGAGGACCCTGCCCCGAAGAGCTTACAATCTAGTAAGAATTGGGAAATTCCCTGAGATTAGCTCCTCATGCACTTATATAGTAGTAAGGATCTAAGTATCTTTACCTTAAGCTGCATGCTTAAAAAACTGTGTGTGAGTATCTTCCATCCACTACCTTTCCAGATAACATAACGGTTTTTACAAACTCCATGCTACACATGACTAATACATTTATAGAGCGCAACAAGCAGCAGTATATGCCCAACATGTATTAGATAAAAATGATAATAAATCTGAGCTTTCTTAACTCAAATTGATAAATTTTTAGGTAATTGGTAAACGAACAGCAATATATCATAAACTGCTGCCATTTGTGTTAAATAAAAATAATTGTGTTTATCTATTGTTGCCCTTGATCTCCTGCAGACCTTGCAGACCCTTCATTACTGCATGCTTGCTTGCCAGCAATGGCTGCATTGTTTTCTCAGGGCAGGTTTTCCAGTGGTAAAAACAATTGACAATACTGGCATAATGTGTGTGTTCAAATGGCTACTTGTGGTCTCTATCCAATTCCCATGTGACAGGGTGACAGCAAAGGTGAACAGTTGGATACAAGAAGGAAGCAGTGTTGTCACCTAAAATAAAAAAGTGCCTGAAGGAAGTGACTTTCATGACTGTTAAATTACTTATGATTTTAATCTAAGCTGCAAATTAAACTGTGGAAATTACCTTTAATTGCAATACTATATTAAAGCTTATTTTAAATTTGAATTTTGGGTTCACAATATAGTTCGACTGGGTTCCCTTGATCTGCTGTGTACCTGTCTGGGCTCACTTACTCCTGAGTTGGAAGTAATTTTCTTCCAGCTACTATCAGTAACACAGTGAATTTGTTTAAAACCAGCTACATAGAATCAAGCCATCTTATTGTTAAACCTTTAAAAAGGGAACATCTGAAGATGGCCATAAGTGCATTGCTAAAACATCTTGGTGATGGAAAATGGGGCCAGTAGCAATATACAGCACTTTGTCAGACAGCAGAATTATTGATCAACTTGTTTTGCTGTGCTATTTGCTGGCTGCTAAGGGAAGGAGGCAATCGTAGAAGTCGTTAAAGCACTTTTATGTGAAGTGAATAAGACGTTGAACCACTCTCTCATCCCACAGTTACATACAACTAGGAGACACCAACTCTTCCTTCAAGTCTTCAATCAGCAAAAAGTGGCTTTAATTGTTTACTAGAGGGCAGCGTTTAGCGTCCTTTTAACCACAGCTTTTTCCTTTTATTTATTATTTTCTTCTCTGCTTAGATAAACCTTCGCTATGATTTCAAGATGTTGAAAGCTTTTAGAGCTAAACTGCCACCCTTAAACGGTGGTTAATGAGATTTATCTTCAGTATTTGTTAGACGTGACATCCTTTTTGCTTTTATTCTACACTCTTTTCTTAAGCAGTGTGCTGCAGGTTAAGGGTATTATTGTGTAGAATGTGAAGTTATATGGGCCTAAACATCAAAATGTTTGAGAAAATCCCCCAAAACATTCCTTAGAAAAAACCTTACCAAAAAAAAAAATGTGTGTAATCGTTACATACAATTAAAATAAAAAACATCCGGTTCTTAATGCGTCTTAAAAATAGGTAAATATAACCTCAGGTGAGCAACAACAGATGGCATATTTTACATTTACATTATTACTCATATAATAAGTTAAAATGCAGAATAAGTGTGTGCAATATTAAGTACACCCTACTACTACCATGGGAATTAGGAGGGTAATAGCCAGGTGCTGCATTGATTATGAAATGCATTTGATTAGTTGATCATCAGCTAGTGTGACCACCTCTATAAAAGCAGATGCTTTGGTAGTTTGTCATTCATGTGTACGTTGGAACATTTAGGTATCTGTTAACACTGTGCCTAGGAGGATAGACATCAACAATGATACCAGAGTGGCGATTGTTGGTGACCATCCATCTGGGAAGGGTCATAAAGCCATTTCTTTAACGATCTGAAGTCAATCAGTGACAAAGAATATTCACAAGTGGAAAACATGTCAATTTTCCCACAAGTGGATGTCCTAGCAAATTTACCCCAAGGACAGAATGTGCAGTGCTCAGAGAAATTGCAATAGAACTAAGAACTACATTTCAGACTTAACAGGCCTCAGTCAACTAGGTAAATGTTAAAGTTTATTACAATACAGTTTAAAATATCTTGAACAAGTTTGGCTTGTTTGGAAGGTATGCCAGGAAATGGCGTCTTTTCTTTAAAAACAACATGGCAGCATGACTTAGGTTTACAAAGTTGCATCTGAACATACTATAAGACCTCTGGAACAATGTCATTTGGACAGATGAGACCAAAGTGGAGATGCTGGCCCATTAGGCACAGCACCACGTTTGGTGAAAACCAAATGCAGCAAATCTGCAGATTGACCTCATATGAACTGTCAAGCATAGTGATGAAGGAGGGATAAATGTTTTTTTGCTAGAGGGCCCTGGCACCTTGCATTTATTAAGACGACCATAAACTGCTCTTTATACAAAGGTATTCTAGAAATAAATTTGTGTTCATCTTTGGGACAGCTGAAGCTTGGTGGAAATTGGGTCAGGCAACAGGACCGCAATTCCAAGCACATCAGCAAATGTAAAACAGAATGGCTATAAAAGAAAATATTCAAGCTGTTGCAATGGCTCAGTTAAAGTTCAAACTTCAATCCGATGGACATTCTTTGATGGGACCTTAAGACAGCTGTGCATATACAAATGTCTGCAAACGCCAATTAATTGATGCAATACTGTAAAGAAAGGTGAGCCAAAACTCTTCCACAATGACGTGAAAGACTAATAAAGTCATACAGAAAAGAATATGTCCAGCTAAAATGTGTTTAATTTAACCTGGTATTCTAATTGGTTATTAAAGTTTTCTCTTGTTAAAACAATCATCCTGTGTAACAAACGTATATTAGAAGCTCTCACATGTAAATGGAGAAATAAGCTTTTTATCCTTTTCAATCAATTTAGAGATATCCTTCTGTCTTTGCAATTGATGTCCTTTAAAACCTTAAGAAATGCTTTAACTAAACTACAATGTCCAGTGTTTTTTTTTTTTTTTAATGATAGCTGTTGTTTGTTCTGGTTTGTTTTGCTGTTACTGCTGTCCCTGGACACTGTGGCTTAGTGCAGCATTTGGTTTATTGTTCAATGTAATAGTAGGCTTCAGAGACCTTTAGTAAGTTGCTTTAGGGTATGAATCTGAGAGTTCACAAGCTTCCTAGGAAGATGTGTAGGGTTACTTGCAGGTTCCTCTAGGTACCTAATTCTTCATTTATTTATCCAGCAAGTTTAGGTGTTTTAAGCTTACAGGTCCCGACAACTGAAGACACTGCCAACCTTCCTTTTGCCTATTTCTTTTTCTTTTTTCTGTTGTAATGTTTTAGCCTTAGAAAACCTCTATGTCTTTCACTACATGATGAAGATGGTTGGAACAAGAAACTTTAACAAGAAAATTGACCCCAAGCCATTTGTTTCACTTTAAAACTACAATGTACTTTAGGAATAATTCATCTCTATGCTAACCTCATGCCTAAGGGGGCCTGCTCAAATGTTCATTTATCCTACAAAATTTTTCCTTTAGAAACAGAAATAGTTTTCATCCCTTTGTAACTTCTCGGCCCTCCCATGTGATCAGCACAAACCCTTTTTGCTTTGTAGTCACTTTCAAAAATGACCCTTGTATCATCCATACATCATCTGATAATTTTTTACCCCAACGCTGCAAATTTTTAATTTCCAAGAACAATGTCTCCTGTTGCCAGAGCAAGAAAATCTTTTTTTTTTCTGCATGCAGTCTATTTCTTCGTAGCCATGACAATCCAGCTATCAGAACTCCTATTTATTTCATCTTTCCTGATAAATAATTTCATAAGCCCTGGCAGCTTTGTCATTGTACGAATCTTCATACTAAATTTGAACAGCTGTTCTTTTTTTTTCCAGCAATCAGCGTAAATTATTTAGCTGTGCTCTGTCTGCCAGAACCCTAATTGCCTCCCTTAGAGCCTCTTTATTTTTCCGCAGACCTCCCGTCTGTTCCATCCCTGAAGATCGCAGGATGGCAGCCCCGTATCAGCTCCACTCGCTTGCCCTTTTGTTGCACGTTGCCCTTCAGCTCTGATTAGAATCTTAATGGGGACGATCGGTGCTTAAGATATAATTGCAACCTGTTGGACCCATAAACACCTCATAGATCACACTTAAAGCCAATAAAGCTGGGCTTAGTTATCTAATTCAGGGAATTGTAGAGATCTTAAGCGCACTCTGCAGAATTACTGTATATGGCATAAATATTCTATTAAACTTTCTTTTCCAGATGAGATGTATTTAAAGGGCTAGAATACAGAAATGTTCAAATAAATCAAATTTTTAAAATAATCATCCCTCATTCAGAATTTGTATTATTATATGTAGGTATCTATTTATTTAAAAATAAATGTATGTATGTATGTGTGTGTGTATGTTCCACCATCACTCGAAAACGCATGGAGACATTTCAACCAAACTTGCCATACATATGACTGAGACTCATGTGAGTGCACCAGTCATCTTTGTACAGCGCTGTGCTCTATGTCAGAGCTATATTTTGATGAAACGCATCAACACATTTCAACCAAACTTGCTGTTGGACCATCACTAGGAAGCGCATCACCAAACTTGCTATACATATGACTGAGACTCATGTGAGTTCACCGATGATCTTTGTACAGCGCTGTGCTATATGTCAGAGCTATATTTGCATCTATTTATGTGTGTATGTATTGCTCAGCACAGTGTGCCTTTTGCTTATATTTTTACATACTTTTTTTGGACTATAATATAAAATAGCAATAAAAAAATACCCGGGCAATGCTGTTCTGTTGGGGGGAATATTCACTGCCACACAGAACAGAAAATAATAAATTTTAAAGGTAATTTGTTAATGATACAATAAAATGGTCTTTGATCAATTTAATTAAGTTTATACATTTTTTTTAAACCCATCAGGTTTTTTTTGCTATTTAGAGAGTTTTCCTCAAATACTGTAATCATGACAGCAACTCAAAACAGAAAAGTAAGTTAGTCTTATAGCAACACAGACTGAAATGGAAAAAAATGTTCCTTTCTTTCTTGCTGACAATTTTTACAAGACAGAAAATGAAACAGCAACACTGGCAGGAAAATATGTCTTTTCCAGGTAAAACTAGGGAGAGTTAAAACCCTGTCAATATTTTTTCTGTCTGTTCTGTTCCTGTTATAGATTCTTTGTCACTTCCTCATCAGTGGGAAGTGAGACCGGAGTAGAACAGGAAGTGAGGACAAATACATCTGAGCCCCAGATGGCAGTGTCATATTTCTTACTTTATCCCAAACCAGTAATAAAATATTTTTTCCTTGACATACATTTTGGTAGCTCCTAGAACTTTTATCATTGCAGTCCTCATATTACCATCCTTAAACTAGATCAGCCTATGCTCCTGAATCAGATGGCACAGTTGTGCTCTGTTAATGAATTACTGTACACAATTAATGACAATGCTTACTTTTTTGGTTATATATAAGGAATGAGCTTAGCATTGCCCAAAACTGTTATTGTTATGTTTTTAACAGAGCCACATAGGCTAGCCTATCTTCTACATTCTTCAGCATTTTGTGTGTCTGTTATGTGACCTGTAATGTCTCTATGACCACAGAGGGTTGGAAATGTCAGGGCAAGGAGAATACACCATACCACTTTTAACAAGAATAGTCAGGATAGTCAAAAGAGTCTATCTATGTAACATTGCGGTTTATTTGGCAACACAACAGAATAACACATCTTGTACTCTGACAATCTGTTCAACATGGGGTGAAGAAGAGAACGGGTGCCAAAAAGGGCAAACTTATAAGGTTGTTAGATAAACAAACAATTGCATTTAATTATCTGATCAAAGCCATCACATTTTGGGTGGTAACAGAGTCCACCTTATTAAGGGCTAAATTTTATAAAGTAGATAAATATGTATATTTAAAAATGTGTCTCTCAAAACCAGGTGATCTTTCTGATAAAAAGGCAGTTTCTCTTGTAACCTAACTATATAAAATTCATTTTCCCCATTGTAAGACCTGATAACCTGGTTGTCTCATTAATACCAATGTTTCTGACAACACATTTGTTTTTCTCATGCAATGCCTCTCTGACAGTTGTACTTAGGTAGAGCTTATGTCACAAGCAAGGGGTGCCACTGCTGGCTTCTTTCTAAAAATGCGTGTGTTTTTTTTGAGTCACACAGAACAAGCATTCTGTTTCAATGAGGGGACGTATCAGTGTGATGATCCTAAAACCTACAAAAGAGGAAGGAACTTCTTAGGCTTTCTCCAGTAACCTGACAGTCTGTGATATTTGAGCAATGTGAAAACCATTTCTTAATATTTAATAGGATGGGGTATTGTGACCATACGTCCATGGGCAATTGCAGACGCAGCTGTACAGTGACCTTTTTGTACATTTTTTCAGCAGTGGATAATTAAAAGACCGTTGCAAAGTGCCACATCTTTTAACATTTGAGTACCTGGAGTTGGCAAAAATATACCAACTCCAGTTCCGACTTTACAGCCCGGTTTACAAATAAGCATTTCATACAGTTGGTAACCATAATGCAATATGATGACAG
This sequence comes from Pyxicephalus adspersus, assembly GCF_032062135.1. Lineage (NCBI taxonomy): Eukaryota > Metazoa > Chordata > Amphibia > Anura > Pyxicephalidae > Pyxicephalus > Pyxicephalus adspersus. The sequence goes on from NC_092859.1 coordinate 38,532,903, forward strand.
TTTTACATTTTACTTTCTTTTACTCAACTCCAAATATAGGCATGTTTGCAACACCATGTAATTTTCCATCTAAATCACAGTCTGAAAGAATATGCTTAGTCTCTCTGAACTCTGGTATTATGTGTTGACACATTACATGGAGCACACCTCATTATTTTCTATACTTTTACACTGCTACTTGCTTCACTGTATCTGTTAGAAGGTCTGGCAAAACACATCCATTTGATCACTCTGTTCCCCACTGAGACCACTCTCACCATATCTATTCCTTGAAAGCCAAACACATCTCCTAAATTATTAAAGCCGTAAAGCTTTAATGTCTGCCACAGCGCCCCAGAGGACCGTAAGCAAAAAGTTATACAGTTGTTCTTGTTTTTTTTTCTCCCTCTCTGTCTTTCTTTTTTTTAAACATTAGAGGAGAGAAATATTGATCTGCAGAGATGGGTAAGCAAGCTGCGTAGAAGTAAAGTTAGTCTTATTTTTGCAATTGACTCAGTAAATAAATAGATGTAGTACATTTAATTGGAGGGAGGCATTATGGGTGTAAAGTTCCCTGTTGCTAGGCACAGTAAGAAAACATCTTAGACTGCCTATTAATGTTTTTGGCTTCTAAAGTATTGGTAAAAGCAAAACTTTTTTTTATAATGTGGGCAAAAATTGTACAATTTTTTATTAATGCCTTTTGTTTTCCTTGTTGACCACTGCCATTAAAAAGTGAGGGAAAATAATAAAAAATGTTACAGTTGCCTCCAGGAGCTAGAGATCCAGTCATTCAATAGGGACATCTCTTTCAGGGATATCTGAGATTTTCGGTAGGTTCAGTTGTGCTTTGGGAGAGAGTGATCCCATGCAGCTCCAGAACCAGCATGTTGCACAGTTGGCAGCAGTAAGCGTTACTGGTACCGCTTACTGCCACCCCCATTCATTCTTTGTGGTGCATGTAGTGTTTCTCCATAGAGTGTTAAATACATTACAACCTGAACATAGCCTTTCTCCTGCTTTCATATTTATTTCTTCAAATTTCCTGTGATGGCTCTACAACACAATGTTAGTTAGGGCTATCCCCCCAGCAGGACACTGATCCTAAAGATAATTTGATAGGGATTTTATTTTTCATTGCTGTATCCAAATAAATGAATGTATTTGTTATGTTTGATTTAGATACATGCAGGACTATTTTCTGCCCCTAAAATGACCCAGTTATTCTTACTGCCCTTTTAGCTACTTGTGCCTGCGTAATTAAGTTCATTTTTGAATCGTAGCGGAGTTTGAAGTATTAGAAGTAAGGATCAGCACTTCTAAATCTGACCACGTTTAAACGTGCCCAGTGCAAAACCGTTCCTCTGCGCACACTGGAAAAATCCAATTATAAATCCAAATGTGCAGTGGCACAAAGGAACTCATAAAAAGAAGACTAATGAAATTTAATAAAAGCTTGGATATTTTATGAAGTCCCTTGTGTCACTTTTGGATTCATAATTAAATCCATGGTATATTCTTAAAAAGGAGCATTACAATTGTCATATGGACATAACTTGTCTGCTGTGAAGAAACATGGATGAGGACTGTATCAACTAGTAGTTTTGTTAACAGAGTTAAAGTTTCAGCATTTATACTGAAATTACATTAAAGGTATGAAACGTCAATTGGACTTGTACAACTTGAAAGTGTAGGAAGTCCTTACTTTTTAATCATTGTTTTTACCAATGCTATTGGGCATCCACTAGTTCTAACTCTAAGAAACTCCTGCTCTAGGCTATCCTAGCACAGTTACTGTAACAGAGTCAACAGGTGGATAGCCAGGTCAGGTAAACAATGTCCAGTTTCAATAAAGGCAGACAGAGCACAGAATAATTTTAGTACAAATAATAGGCCAATGATCAAGATAAACACAGATTAAGGAAAAGCACACACAGTCCACAGGGGGCATAAAAAATTAGGCACGGACAGTCAGACAGAATTCAGAGACAGATGGATCTATCCAGGGCATGAGCAAACTTTTTTCAATCATTATTATTGTTTAATACTTATATTAACTTTTTTAATATAAATTATTATTATTATTATTAATAAATTAATAATTGACTAATATAGTCAATAGGGTGTACTATTTACCTGTATAAAGCTTAGGCACAGTACATTAAAAATTCAGCAATACAAATACTAAAATCTAAACATTAAAGCAATTGGGTGTGATAGAATAAGTATAGCAGAAACAAGACACTAAAAATGACCCTGTCCTTTTGAGTTTACAAAAATGTGTATATGTGCCTTAGGGGCAGCATGACAGTATGTTTGCCCATTTAAATAGGTGTGTATATGAGGGTTCATCTAAAGAATTCAAGACTTGGAGCATGACAGGCCTGAGGTCTACAAGGAAGCTCATCATAAGTTGAGGGGGTGATCAAGGAGGTGGATAGGAGGAATTCATGAGCAGAACAAAAGGTTGTAGTTGGGATGATATCTGGTAATTCATGAATATATGTATGGAGGGGACAAGCTATGGGGCGATTTGGAAGTGAGGGTTGGAAGGTTTAATTGAATTCTTTGAGTGATTGGAAGCCAGCGGATTTATTGGCAAAGGGGCAACACCTGACCACCACAAGGAAAGGTGGATAATGTGACCAGATAAGGCCAGAGCTTTAGTGCTGCATAGCAACCTGCAACTGGCAAAAGGTTCAAGGCTAAATAATGCCATTACAATTAATCTTTCATCTGCTGTATTTTTATTCCTTTTCAGAACACCTGAAAAAGCGTCTGGAAAATTACATGGTGAATTTCCCAAAAGTAAGAATAGTTCGCACCAAGAAGAGAGAAGGTCTAATTAGAACTCGTATGTTGGGAGCCTCTGTGGCCATTGGAGAAGTCATCACCTTCCTCGACTCACACTGTGAAGCCAATGTTAACTGGCTTCCACCTCTGCTTGGTAAGAATCTCACCTGTAAAGTTACAGAAAGCTGTCCAAAATTTAACATAATACTTAACAAAAACCTTTTCCCACCACTGCCAGGTCTACTCGGTTTTCATGTATATACATTTCTTATTGGTCATGTGATCTTTGCTAAGTAATGTTAAAGCAGGACTCACCCACAATGCGAACTAGGCAAGGCCCGCAAACATAAAAAAAACAGCCGATATTATTAACCTGCTGTTTTATGTTTATTAGCAGTGATCTGGTTTCTGTATACCTGCCCGCTCACTTCTGCTTTCTTTATAACCCAGCTCTTAGCAGGCTCTAATGCCATGAACGCTGCAAGCTGTTTTTAGGATTGGGAGCAGTTTTCCAATCACTTCTTTTTTGCAGTGGACCAGCTCACGGCACTTCTGGGTCAAAACTGTCAAAATCCCAATACAGCAACTAGGTTAGCTGCCCTCAAACCTGTGCCCTCAAACTGCCTGAAGTACAAGCAGAAGGGGCAATATCTCCACACTGTCCCCCTTGTTACAGTAATACCTAAAGTTCAACTAAGCTTTATTTTTGTATGAAAAAATACAGATACATAAATAAATCCCTTTAGGCCTATGTCACAACCTGGCAATGACAGTATTGCAGAGAAATACTCATCTGTTTTCCCAGCATCATTCTTTTACTGGTCAGAGAAAGGTATTGCTTTCATGTTTCAAGGAAGAACATACAGCATTTTAGCCAGCAAGGGACTGACATCTTGCTGTCACTGTTGAGCTGTTGGCAGCATAGTGATTACAAAGGTTGTTTAAAGCTCACCAATTTAATCTTTGACCAATGTTTATATGAATTTATATATATACACTTCAGGTAGGCTAGTTTAGCTCCCAGATTGTTTTACTATGCAGCCATTCTGATGTAATGCAGGTAGAATGCAGTTTGGAATTGTCTAGCTGAAAGAATTGAGGCATTTCCTGAAAAAGATGTCTGAATGGCTTTGTATAGATTTTTCGGGATAAATCATGTTTCATATATTATGTTTATAAATAGTTTTTTTATTGCGTTTTACCTTGCATTTGTGGATGCAGCAATGATTTTTTCACACAAAGCTTCCTAAACCCCTGCAGTGATTTGCACTACAGAATTGTTTATTTTTAATGCAGCACCTGAAGGTCACGGCCATCCAGTACTGTTTTTGTGTTCAATGATTTTTACGTTTTTTTTTATTTTTAAACAAAAATAACAGTAAACAAATAGTAATTTGCATACATCCGTGACATAAAGGTGGGGAGCAGTGAAACAGTACATGTGGCAATAATAATTTTCATAAATTATTAATATTGGCAAACATGTACAGATAATTTGACAATAAAACTGTTTTGTACAGTGTGAGTCCATTTCCTAACCCTTGAGCACATAAAACAGGGAAACTACCCATAGAAAACTATACAAAAGAAACTTGTGGGGAAAAACAGACCAAGTGGGAAAAAAAGTCGTAAAGTTGTTAGGGGTATAGATGGATTCGCATATTGTAACCATGGCTCCCATGTGGACATAAACTTGTCATAGGAATCTGACAAAATACTCCTTAATTTTTCATTCACTAATGTATTATTCATTTGGGCTTTCACCTCCTGAAAAGGTAGAGTCTGCTGTTTACAATGGTGTGCTATTACTTGTTTTGCCAAAAGTAAAAAATTGGTAACTAGCTGGAATTCTCTGTTGGTAATTTTTGAAGGTTTAAAAATGTAGCAGAGCAACCCAATGATCTTTTGGGAGATATAAAATTTGAATACTCTGCTCCAAAACCTATTAACAAATAGATACTTCCATTATATATGTACTGCTGTGCCCTCTTTTTTACAGCCACTAAAACACATACTAGAATTTTGGTTTGTGCAATGCTTGAGGCGAGAGGGAATCATGTGGTCACATTCCTGGAACACCCGGTCATCCTAGACCAAGTGCTAAACCATTCCTCGGTGGGTTTAGACCCTCCCAAATCTCTCTCCCATTGGGAGACATATTTATTCACATGTGGGTTAAATATCTTAACAAGTTCTAAATATAGGATTGAAATTAGTTTTTTAGTTAAAGTCGTTCTTAAACAGATTTGTTCCAGCTCTGATATCTGGGCGGATATTACTTTTAATGAGCATACCAACCCAATGTTTAAGCTGCAAATATTGAAAGTACTCACTATTAGGAGCATCCTGGGAAGCTTTAATTTCCTCCCAGGTCACTATATTAGAACCATTGAGCAAGGCATGTACATTAATATACCTATGGGCTGTCCACCTAGTGAACGCTGTTGGGGGACTCATAACCAGGATGAAATGTTGGGTTGTTTTGTATAAGAAGCAGTGGACAGTGTGATGACATTAATTTACTAGAATATATATTACTATCCCAAACCCCCAATACATGCCTCAAATGAACACTTAAACCTGGCAGGCACAATTTGGACGTTTTCCAAGGTAAGGCTGTTACTGCCACTGGATTACATAAAAAAAAGTTTCAATTTGAACCCATAGCGGGGCTCCCAGGCCAGCGAATAATGCTGGAATAAAAGCTACATGAGCTGCCTGATAGTATTTCATTAGGTTTGGGACTCCTAGCCAGTCTTGTCGCCTAATCATGAATAATGTCCTCATTTTATCGTGCCATATGATTGCTAATATAGCTTTTTGCAATCCTTGTAAAATATTTTGGGGAACTTTGTAAGGGAGCATTCTAAATAAACACAGAAGTTTTGGTAATACTGACATCTTGACTGACTGTATTCTACCTATCCAAGACAAAGCACCCTATATCTCCTCCATCAGACACCTCTATCAGTCACATAACCTAGGGGAAAAAATAGGCATGCCATGACTGGCATCACTCTGCTCTCTCTTCTTACAGCGTGATCTTTGTATTGTAGTACCACTGATTGCCTCTTTGTGTGTCTTTTCCTTTCATATTTCTGAATGCTTTTGTACAGGGACTGAAAGAAACTAGTATCAGGTCAAATTCATGGACTTATACTGTTCACAGTTATTAAAATACATGTCATTATGTGGAATAAAGATCTGCATTGGTTTGTATCTTTTAAATTTCATATAAAATAAATTCTATTATATTAAATTATATTAAATTCTAATATATTATTATAATAAATTCATACATGATTATATTAATTATTCAAACTTTGTCATTGAAAATGCCTAACATTTTCCCTTTAACATTAGCATGATTTACACAGGTCTTCTTACTCTTTGGACACTTACAGAACCATCTTTGTCTATATCTGAAGCGTGGTCGATGTTAAGATAAATAGCAGGGAGCTGGCGTTGGTCACTTCTTTGCTTTTTTTTGGCTGCGTTTCTGACCTAAATCCCCTGCTACAAAGGGAGATTATGTACAAACAGCTCATTGCATTGTTCCAGCACTCACTGTAATTACAGCTTCCTCATGCCTGATAAAAATATGACATTAGCTTCCATGTATTTTTGAACTTGTTTAAAAGTGCCTTTTCTCTTCTCTGGCAGACCGTATAGCTCAGAACCGCAAGACGATTGTGTGTCCTATGATTGATGTCATTGACCACGACCACTTTGGATATGAGACCCAAGCAGGAGATGCCATGCGAGGGGCCTTTGACTGGGAGATGTATTACAAGCGAATTCCCATCCCTTCTGAAATTCAGAATGTAGATCCCAGCGAGCCTTTTGAGTGAGTTTCCTTTATGGCTTTATATACAGTATATCTTTTTTTTCTTCTTTTATGATACTGCATATGCAGGCTTAGCTTGCCATATGTATGATAATGTTTGGGCAGATATAATCAGTTTAGATAATTAAAATGAATGTAAGTAAATGGAACATAAGTTAGGGCATTTTTTCCAATTGAGGAACATAAGTCTTTGTTTTGAATCACTTTAGCTTTCAGTCTTTGCACGTCTTTGCAATGTTTTGCAGTAAAGTTTATATTTTAGTTCATCATGAATGCTTTTTCTCAGATTAAAGCTCAAATTCATCCCATATGAAAAAGGTTGTTTGAATATTCACCTTCACCCCTTGGTTCTATTTCTCACAGACAATCTGCCACTTGTATCCTCCTCTTTTGGTTGAATGATGTCTAGGATCATTAACCCACTTTCTTTAGCCCTTGGCTTCATTAACACCAAGCACTCGGGCCATGTGCCCCAAGACCTGGCACCACGACTACACCTTTTCTGTCTCTGCCATTCCTTTTTTGTGTCTTGGTCACAACTTAACGCCAAGCACTCTGGGTATGTGCCCCATATAATGTGCAAATGAAAGAAAAGAAAGTGGTTTAAGACTCCCTCTTTTTTGTGAAAAGTAAATTATGTATTTTTGCATATTTGATCAATACATAATTGTAATACAGATAAATACAGTATTCTACCTCTGTCCTGTTAACACTCCACAGGACAAAGGTTGTTCATACTATACTGTATTGCTTCTACCAATACAAAGATTCAAAAATGACTGTATTGTGTCGCCTAAACACCGACACCGATTTTACCTCGATAGGCTTCATTAGGCATAAGTTTAGTTAGCATACTTTACTGTATTTATCTGTAAAAATTTTGTATTGATCAAATATGCACAAATACATAATATACTTTTCACAAAAAAAAAGCAGTGAGCCTTAAACCTCTTTCTTTTCTCTCATTTACACATTATATGTCAGTTATCTAGGGGTGGCTCCATTATCCTATTAATCTAAGTGATGTGACGAGTATTTCCTTAAATAACATGTGCCCCATATTTCTTTGTTTGTACCCCAAGACTATACCTTTCCTGTCTCTGACATTCTTTCTTTGTGGCTTGGTCACAAACACTTCTTTTTCTGTTCCCACCCTTTGCCTTTAGATCAGAAGGGCAATGTGTATTGCAGAACTGCCTAGGCTCCTCATCAGCTCCAAAGTTTCATTTGATACAGCCAGGAGGGCTAGGAGAATGTCACTCATTTTTTCAGGTACGGCTGAGGTCCATGAGTACATTTGGACTGGGGGGCTTAGCTTAGTGCATAGTATGAGCTTAGTTGGAAAAAGGATTTTTAATGAGGGAATTTATATTGTGAAGAATTTTTTTAAAATAGAAAAAAATGTTGTGCATTTGTATTGAGACAAGTTTGTAATGGAAGGGGAAGAGATTTTTTGTAGAATACGAGATAGGGTTATCACTTGAAGAAAGGATTAGTTCTGGGTAAAATAGGGGGTACAGGGAGTGTTAAGGGAAAAGCACACTGTGCATTACATAATCCATTCCTCTGTACACTGCAGTATGTTCTCCTGCCCCTTGAATGTGGGGCTCATTTTTGTGACACTTAAGCCCTGTGTGTCGTGTTCCTCTTACCCCTGAACCTTGTGTGTTAAATTCTCCTGAAATCTGTGCATTAGGTACTTCAGAATCCTACACTCTGTGGATTTTGTACTCTGACCCCTGCACTCTGCATATTATTCTATCCTGATCTGTGAGTATAGTTTTTCCATCATGTGAACCAGAAATATATTTTTTAAGGGACTCTGTGCATATGTTGAGTAGACTGAAATGGAAAAAAAAATGTACCAATCATTACTATTAAGTAGACATGGGCGAACTTACTGAAAAGCACACTACAAGGTGTTAATTTTGTATAACTGCATATGCCTATTGCAAGGTTGGCAGGACTGCTAAATAAATGTTAACAAAGAATAACAAAGCAGAACATAAAAAGAATGTGCAATATAAAAGTGCCTCTGCTTTGAAAACCTGAGACATTTTGTTCTGCAGTAGCTGAAAAGGAATATCATATTGATTCATTTTTTCTTCTCCAAAGAATGTGGTCTTTTTATTAAAAATCTAATTGAAAAACCTTGTATGTTAGCAGAACCAGGTGTGTGTTGAAGAAACAAATAGGAAAGAATTTAAATAAAATTTAAAAAAGTAGCACAATCAATACCAATACAGCTAGCTATTTAATAGAAGAAGGGTACTTAGAAGATTAGTTTTGTTTTTGGCACTGAGAAAGTCCAAGAGAATTATAGTAACAATTATTGAATAAAATTAGGAAATAAATAATTTGGATTTTAAATGTAACCTTTTAAAAAGAATGTGAAAAATAAAAGAAAGCTAGTGTTGATTCCTTTGCTGAACTACTTCTGTCTTTCTCTTTCTTTGGTACCTTTGATTCACTGAACCTAAGCAGGTTTGTGGAAGTGTGATGTGAATCTACAGATGTATTTCAGGTTGGTGAACCAGAAAGTATTGTAGCAGTTGGATCAGTTGGAGATGCCAGCATGGTACTCCATGTACATCTTTTCGTATAGGTTTAATTTTACATAAAATCTGCAGAACTACTTTTAAGAATCCACGATCAGGCCACTCATTATTGCAGAAAGGGGTAGACGATGTCCCCTCCTTCCTGCCTACTCTATCTGTTAAAAGCTAAGCTTCTCAGGTTCAGCTCTGTTTGCCAGGATACCCGACCATCCCAGCTTCCCCCTGCACCTTCCAGGAATGAATGAGTTACACTATCCCAGCCTGGCCAATAAAGATGGCCAAAGATCGTCTTCATAAAAAGACAAAAATGACGACGGGGACAGGTGAGTATTCCAGGTTTAGTTCCTCTTTAAAATTACCATGTCCACAGTGGACTGTGGGTAATAAAAAATCCCACATTGACAACTAACAAAAGTAGTCACCTTCCTCTGCTCCCTCCTACAAGAAGTGTGTGATTTATAGGCTTAGTCAATGCTGGTTGGAGAGATCAGGTCTGCTGGTAGGGAGAACCAATTTGTCAAGACAAAAACTATAATGACTTTATTGCTTCCTCTTGGAATTTTTTTGAAGGTAATTGTTCACCTGGTTAAGTTCTAACAAGTGCTTACCTGCTATGAAAGGTTCAAGAGAATGTGGAATAAAGAAGGAAAAGACAGTTTGAATTCATAATTCAATGGAAAATTATAGTCTTCATTAATTTGCATTTTACACTATTGTTCATTGCCTGGGGACTCTCAAAGACTTTATTTAGACTACAAGCATTGTGTTTAGTGATGTCAAAGTGTTAAGAGGCTGGATCGGGGACAGGTGAGTAAATAAGACTGGTATGGGAGGTTACAGTATAGGTGGAACAGTTACAAGTGTTATAGTTTAATAAATTTTTTTTTTTTATAAGAGCCTAAAATTCTATGGGTATTGAAAACTTTCTCAAACACTGGGCCTCACCTTATAAAGATTTTAACCCTTTTCATTGTACCAACCTAAAGGAAACGTAGTGTCTTTATTGTCATATATGTTTTGTGGATTTCTTCTTAATACCTGTCCTGTCAAACCCCATCCAGCAGGACATAAAATAAAGAGAAAATGTTCTTAACAGAAAACGCAGACAGCAGTAAAAAGAGATGGGGTTCTACCATTGCTCCACAGTTAATGAATTTTTCGGTCTTGTATGCCTCATGATTTGGTCTGGTGATTTACCGCGAAAGAGAGCCACATTATAACAGTAAATGCCTTTTGTTTCCTAAGGAGGGTGATCTGATGTGAAGCCACAGGGGAGAGGAACGGAGAAAAGCGATTAGCTCTGTAGTGATTTGTTTGCAGTGAAGAGCCTTAATAGCCTGAAAGGGCTTGCTGGAGATACATCATGACAGCACTATTTTAACACAGCTCACCACAATGAGTTTAAAAATGGCTTTAGCAGTAGATCAGAGGAGAAAGGATAGAGAGGCTTCCTCAGAGCAGGTATTTCTCTAGCAGTGTCCTACTGTACCTAGTGATAAATCTTACTCTGCTGGACATTCTAGTTTTTAATGCTTAAGTTGTCTTTATCAAAGGAAAACATCATTTAAAAATATTTCTGGGATGATAATGAGCATGATAAGCATAATGTAAATTAATTTTTTCTAATGCAAATTTTTAAAATCTAGTTTCAGTGAATAATTTTATTTATAAAAGTGTAACTCTGATTCCCCACCATAGAAAAAAACTCCAATCCCATGCGGCTCCATTTCTTTGCACCTCCACCCCCATGGTTTAATCATTTTATTTAGTTGAGAGACTAGGAAAAGTTTAGAAGGCTTGTAAAGGATTGCAATCTGTATTCTTTTGGGAAGATAACCTTTCATGCTTTTTTCATAGATACATTAGAAAGTGAAATTTCTCCAAAGTGAGAACCTTACCTAGACCATTATCATCACAGTATGTGTTTTTCCCTTCTGTTCCAGTTCTAATGACAACTAAAAATTTGGAATCCCCCAAAACGATCCATACACAGTGCTACCAAGGCAAATAGAGAGGTTGACAGCAAAACCAAAAAGGAAAACATGAGAAAAGGAGAAATCCATTGAAATAGATCAAATCTATCGACTCCTCCCTGCCTTATTCATAACAAAATATAGTCTTGTGCTCAAATACATTAAAATTTGAGTGTATTCCATGCAGTCAGGTGATGATTGCTGTGCAGAGTTCATATGCTTGCCATTAAAGCAAAAGTCCATGACAACTAGGGATGACCGAGAAGGCCTCTGACAATCTCGCGAAAATTTCCTCGAACTTCCGGTCTGTGGTGCTGGAAGTGGTAGGAAGGTAGACGGTAAATAATGCTAGTTTGCCTCAGTCTTACAATACTTAGCTGAAAAATTAGGCAAAGGCAATGGTACCTATCAGTGTGGCAGTACTGGGGGTTTTCATCTGAAGTTTGTTGGCCTCCCAGAAGCAGCAGAAATTAAAAGTATTTTGCTAGCTGGCACAATGGCAAGCATGACATTGGGGATGAATGCCACCCCTGTACATTGCGATAACTAGCGGAAAAATTCAACCAAGACAGGCTCAGCTGACAGGGTGTTGGTGATAGCCAGCCAGAAACTCAGCACAGAAGCAGTGTGGGTTCACAGAGGCATCTTAGTTGGCCAGTGAGTCCTTGTGTCAGTCAATCAGTGACATCTGCAGTGGGGGTATGATAGTTGTTAGTAACCCACCTTTCGTTCATTTTCAAAAAAAAGTGAGGCGATTGACATTTTCCGGCGACAGTCATGATCGGTTGTCCATGACCACTCCGCCAGCAGCCGTCAACACCACCACCACCAGCCAGAAAAGAGCCAAAGTAATCGTGCATCATACGCTTCATCCATTCTCAATGGTTATGCCCCCACACTTCACTTGTTTGAGGTGACTGCATCAGGTTTCACCAGGCATCCAGAAAATCCCCCCTGCCTTGGCCTAGACTTTTGGATGTGTGCGGCCTCCTGCCACTACTGCTGCTGCTGCTGCTACAGGTAGAGGCAGTGTCCGCAGACCTTCTCACACAGCCGGTCGCATAGTAGTCTGCTCAGGCGGGCCACCTTTTCTTTCTCTTGCGCCGGGTTGGGTAGAAACAGTGACATTTTGTCTTTGTACCGGTGATCCAGAAGGGTGGCCAGCCAGTAATCATCCTAATTTTTGATTTAACAGATGCGGGGGTCCCTCTGTAGGCATCGCAACATGTGGACACACATATGAAAGAGGGGTTCCCTGGGCCCATCCTCCTCTTGTCCCTCAGTAGGCGCCAAAACATCTTCCTCCTCATCACCTACCTCCTCCTCTTCAAGCTGCAGCTGTTCCTGTTGTTCCATCGGCCACACAATGCCTGGGGCGTGACAGCACAAAAGTGGTTTGGATAGGTCCTGTCCAGCAGCCCCAACATGGTCTCCCTCATCCTCATCATCATCATAACCATCTTCCTCCACCTCCTCCTCTTGGAACTTCTGATGCTGGCCAGTGTCCCTTCCTGCCCCGCCTGATTCTGGCTCTGCGCTATGGAGTGTAATGTCACCCTCATCCTCCTCCCTGCTTTCTTCCCCTCCTCTCACATTGCCACCTTCAATTAGGCCACACAGGGTATTATCTAGCAAAAAGATGATGGGTATGACGTTGTTCCAGCCTGACTGCTCCTGACTCACAACTGGTCACTGGTAAAATAGCTCAGTAGTGTGGCTCTACAAAGGACCCAGCTGCCTCCATGCACCACTGGAGCATGTGCAGCATGAAGTTCATGCTGCACACTGGAGCATGTGCAGCATGAAGTTCCATCCAGTCACCAGTGTCACCAATCAATCTATGCCGTGGCAGCCTCTGTTGGCGCTGGATCATGCTAAGCACCGCGGCGGCAGTAGGGGATTGGCGGACATGGCTGCAGATGAAGCGAGCCTGTCTCCAGTCCTGGGTACATGCGGAGGAACTTCTGCTCCACTAGGTTCAGTACGTGGGCAAAGCAGAACACGTGTTATGCGCAGAGCGGCCATAGGGTTAGCCCCGTTGTCGCACACTATGTTGCCTGTTGTGAGCCGGGAGGACTTCAGCCAAGCCTCAACCTCTCTGTGCAAAGCAGACAAGAGTTCTCTGGCGCCGTGACTTTTCTCTTCTAAAGATACCAGTTTCAGCACTGCCTGACAACGCATGTGCTTGAGGGAGCCATAGTGGCGTGCCCGCTTAACCACAGTGTCCTCTGCTGCTGACTTTCAGGAGGAGTGTCGAAAAGAGAGGGGTTGACGGTAGAAGGAATGGAGTATGAGGAGTTTGCACAGTCCATCAGGTCACGGAAGGGAGCCGAGTCCACAATGCTGTACGGCAGTAGCTGCAAGGTCAATAGTTTGGCTAGATGAGAATTGAGTTCAATGACTGTTTTGTTGGTTGGGCCCATAGCCGATTGCTTGTGCAGAACTCCGGTAGAATGGGCTGGGAACTAGGGGAGCTGAAGGGGTCACTAGAGTACCATCTAGCTGCAACAAACGTTGTCTGATGCCACAAAACCTGCAAGCAGAGCTGATAACTTCCTTGCCTCTAGAAGTATGGCAGCCACAAACCTCCTGAGACGTACTAGCAATGACAGTTGGAGGTGGACAAGAAAAGAGGATGACGTGGTTGCACCTCCTTCAAGAGAGCACAAGTACTGCTCCCACTTTGGTTTGTGGTTCTTGGGCATGTGGGACAGCAGGGATGTTGTACCCAAATGTGATCCAGCCTGTCCTCTGCGGATCTGCCTGTGGCACAGGTCTTTCAGTGTGAAAAAGGACCACACTGGAGAGGTGCGTGCAACCACTCTGCTGCTTATTTTCTTTGCCTGCCTCTGCGTCTGCGGGGTGCCGTGCATCTGCTCCAGCTCTATCTCCCCCACGGTCACATCGTCTCTTTACTGTTCCCCTGCTTGTGCCCACTTGTCTGTCTCTTCTTTGCAACTCACATAAGGCAGATTTGCAGCCCCTTCCATCCCCAGTCTGCTGCTGCCTTTATACTATGTCTGTTTCCGAGCTACTGCTAGCCCTTACACGCACCGCACCGGTGGTTCTCGGGTGACATCACGGTCATCATCATCCTCTTTTTCATCTAAACCAACCCCTGCAAATGCAGCCACTGATTCAGAACCCTCGCCCAGCAAGTCCTGACCACACTCTCCAAGGATCTCAAAGTCTGCCTCCTGCTCTGAACTTCGCAAGATCCTCAGGCCATTCGTCAAACAACGTGGAAGAGTCATCTTGAGGTACAGGCACATTAGACACGCTAACATCTGTGTTTGCTCCTGTCACGGCTGTATGATTGTATTCTGCCCTCTCAATACATCTACCAGCGTACTGGTGCTCTGCACACATCTCAAATCTGTTTGAAAACTTGTGCTGCTGCCTCCAACAGTTGCTGCTGCTGCTGTCCTACAGTGGTGGACTCTCAGGGAGTATGCCCCCTGCCAGATGCGGCAGGTTGCCCAATACCACGCCTTCCCCTGGGTCTACCTCTCATCTTTTACTTATTCGGGCAAAAATGCACCTGTACCAAAGGGTTTCTTGTATCTGTATTTATTTTAAAGTAAGAGAGAAATGTCACTGTACAAATTGGTCTTCTTTGGTAAATAGGAACAGGTATCAAACACTAAAATATCTGTATTTTTTTTTACAGTAGCACAGAATATTCACTGTACCAAACAGTCTTCTTTGGTAAATAGGAACTGCAATTGATTTTTTTTAACAATATTGAATGTACAGTGTGAAAAAAGATGACTAACAGTGTCCTCACTAATACACAATATAGATTACATTAAATGTGCTGACAATTTAACAAAACTGACTAGCTATGCATGGCACTACAAGTAGCAGCAACCACAGTTGTACCTTCAGTGCATGTGCAGTTAGTGAACAGCACCTAAGAGTATAATACACACAATATACCTTGCACTAAATCTGCTGACTGCTGACAATTTCACAAAACTGACTAGCTAGTAGCTCACGTAAAAGTAAATGCCCTATAAAACACTGAACTATGGAACTAGGAGGCACCTACACTGTCCCTGTCACACTACACGTCTCTCCCTGCGTCTATCCTATACACAGAACACAAGATGGAGTGACTAACCCCTCCCTCCTTCCCTGTATATATATGCCTGTGCTCTGATCTCTCCTGATTTGCAGCTGGGCCTTGCTGTGCATCCTAGGAGCGAATGATTTGGCTCCCAGACGCAATTCCTGACAAAATTTTTCGCAGTTGCCGCCCCCTGGTTTTTCCCTTGTTCATTCGGCGAGAACACAACCCCATGGCTAATCACAAGGCCGTTCTCGCTTACATGTTCGGTAAGCGAGAAAGGCCCGATTCGCCACGAGATCGAATTTAAAAATCTTGCTCGCTCATCCCTAATGACCACCTGGATTTATGAGCAATATTTGACTCAGAAGTGGAGTAACAGCCACTTTGCAAGAAGGGCAGAGAGAACAAAGTTAAAGCATGCTGTCAATCACTCTTTTAATTCATGTTTTCATAACTATACTTCAACTTGGATTTACAGAAATACTACGGACCATTCTTTTTTTTAAGGGATTTAGGGCATGTTCTCACCGGTCCCTTTGATCACACATATGCCTCTACAGGCTACCACTGCATTTAATAGAAACAAGTAGGCTGACATTGCCGAATGTACTCTGAATATGCTCTGTTAAATCT
The DNA here is from genome assembly GCF_032062135.1 of Pyxicephalus adspersus. NCBI lineage: Eukaryota > Metazoa > Chordata > Amphibia > Anura > Pyxicephalidae > Pyxicephalus > Pyxicephalus adspersus. The sequence continues at coordinate 38,548,758 of NC_092859.1, forward strand.
CCAAGTGGACTACAGAATCTATGGAAATGTGAGGGAGATGTTCTGAAAACATAGCATACTCCCTGCCATAGAGTGACAAGGCTGCTTCTCCATACAGTACAGTGAGCTAGCACTGGACAGGAAGTGTGTTATTGGCAGCATTACTAGGTGAAAATAAAGTGAAAGCAAACAAATGCAGGCACCACATCTAAAAACTGACTGCATTATATTAAATTTTGTTCTTAGATATTACATATGCATTGTTGTATAAAATCTATAAATTAGCAGGATGAATATTACATGATCCAATTCTACACATTTATATTGCACAGCCAGTAATTTTATGTTCTCCAGCTGTAAACTTTAAAGCTACCGTGATATTTTTTAATTATACGGTAATGGCATTCCAGAATAGCCCTTTATTAATGTCTGCTCCCATTATCGGAAACCTTTGTCTGTAAGTGCATTCTCTTTGTATTGTTTGGCTAGCACAATACATGAAAAGGATTTCACTTTGGAAAGCTTCCTCCACAAATGTTTCATTAGTTTCTCAATTAGAAAAAAAAAGTATTGCAGTTTTGAATGTCTCATTGCCTAGTAATGTATTTCCAAGGTTGCTTTTTTAAAGAATGCAGAATTGGTCAAATGCATTGGCTGTGCCCTGTAGTGTGGTACTACACAAAATGTATATATTCATTGTTTGGATAGAGCAGCTATATTCTTAGAAAAAAGCTAAAAGGTTTAACAGCCATTAAGCTTCCCAATTTCCCCTTCTATAACATATTATTTTATAGCCAATGGTATAACCACTGGATCTCTGTGGTTCCCTGTGAAATACAGGCAGATCATGGCTGCTGAAGGGAGCCCATGGGGGGACTGGACATTCCTAGGCAGACTGCATTTGCACAGAAGACAGTTATAAAGCCAGGAGGGCAAAACTAAAGGCACAACTTTTTCAGATTTGTATTGAGTGACCAGGGGTACTTACCCCTGTTCATTTTTCATTGACGTCTGTGTCCCTGTCAGGAAGGTTTACTTCTTACCTTAGCTTTACCTTTAATTGTCCTGATTACCAATCCTCTAACAGAGGATTTCCCACTCATTGAAGAGGTATCCTGTTGAGCCTACAGGGCAGAAAGTGAATTTCCCAAATTAAGGACATAAAACAAATGTGAAGTTTTGTCTTTAGATAAACTTTGACATAGCTTCATGCACAGCCTCCAAGGGCAGTTTTTCATCCAACAGGTACTTAGGTTAGCACTATTAAGGTTTAAGCACTTGGAAACTTTTATGGCCAGGCCTGATTTGTTTTCAAAATCTAAAGTCCTGCAGTGACAGAACACTTTTGATGCTGATTAGGTAAATTATACCTAGACACAAGAACAAAATGTTAATTTATTGCAGCTTACCAGTCCTTTGATATGTGGTGGCTGCATTAGTCTGGCGTATTTTTCTGTTTTTTCTGGTTCTCACTCACTCACTAACTGCACTGTACGTATAGAGTAGCAGCATTTTCACCTTAGGAAAGAATACAGAACACCTCACTGTATCCTCTTCTCCATATCACAGAAAAAATGCTTTCTACTCCCAACAGATAGTTAGCAACAATGTAAATGTTCAGAATTCAGCAATGGAAACTGGTGCTTGTAAGTGCATTCTTTCTATATTGTTCTGCTATTACAATGTATAAATGGGTTTTCCCTTTACAAAACTCACTTCAGTATCTTTTATTGGCTCCTTCAGTTAGGAAATAAAATGTATTTTGTGTTGTAGTTTTTAAGGTCTCATTGCATAGTAAATGCATTTCCAAGGTCGCCTTTATAAAGGATGCGGAATTGTGTGCATTAATCAGAATTAGTCACGGCCATGGTCATGTGATGTCATCATGCTTCAACAGCAAGCCTGATTTATTTATTGTCACCAGATTTCTGAAAGGATCAACAGGTATATTTTTGTAGTTATTGAACTGATATAACAAAACACATTTAATAAGATATTTTGTAAACAACAAAAACAAGCGAAGTTCATTGTAATGGTTTACAAACACTTATAGCTGTGTGCTTCTGTATCTGAACAGCTGCAGCATTATCGTGCTCAGCACCTAAATATTTTCAGTAAAGAAACCGTATGCTATTTGTGGCCTTCAGGCTTAGCAAGGCATAGCTCCACAATCTGTTCTGAGCTTTTCTGGCAGCAGCTGGATTAATCGCCAAGAACGCTGTGCAGAATCAAAGAATCTCCTTCATGTTGCTGCTGGAGTACAAATTTTGTGTTACATTGCCAGCATGGTGAGCAGACGATGAGGACAAGAATATAGATTTTCTGCAAACTCCTTGTTTATATTTTGTTTTCATTGCAGGTCTCCAGTTATGGCCGGTGGATTATTCGCTGTAGACAGAAAATGGTTCTGGGAGCTCGGAGGATATGATCCTGGGTTAGAGATCTGGGGAGGAGAGCAGTATGAGATATCATTCAAGGTCAGTCCTGGGCTTACTTTTTTTATTGTAGTATTTATTTCATCTGTTAAACTTCCTTGGACTTCTAGGGTGTTTTTGTGACTGAATATTTTTTTATTTTGAGTAGAGTGGGGCTGAATGTTATCTCATGCTAGTTCTTTACTGCTGACACCAAAAGTCTGTCATCAGACTCCATTGTAAAATATAACCTTTTATGTTAATGGAAAAACATCAGAGGTATCATAACAGGCACCCACTATTGGCATCTTCATAGAAAAAATGGATATAAAGAATTTCTATGACACACGTACCTCAGCTAAAAAGCCAAGGAAAATCACTGCTTGGTTGATGTAGATACCTCACTAGAGTTCTAGTAACAGAGCCATCTCAGTCTACAGAAAGCTGTAGCCGCATGATGACATTACAACCAGAAGTGGCAAAAAACAGCTTTAAACAAGCATTAGTTTCAGCAATGATCAGCCCCACCCACAATCAATGGGTTTGATTTGTGAAAGCTCTCCAAGGCTGGAGAGAATACACTTTCATCAGTGAACCTGGGTGATCCAGCAAACCTGGAATTGATCTGGTACGGAATTCAAAACATTTGCTAGCAAATGACTTTGAAGAAATCCATTCCAGGTTTGGATTACCCAGCTTCACTGATGAAAATGTATCCTTTTCATCCTTGGAGATCTTTAATAAATCAGGTGCAATGTCTGGCCTGTCCAGTTGCTTATACTTACTTTTCCTTTGCTTTAGCAGGGTGAAAAAAAACATATTGCTTTCAGTTGCATGGGCACATGAATGGTTTTAGACAAAATAGGACCCTGGGTAAATAGGAAGTGGGAGCCCCAACGGAACAGTATTTCATCTGCCTGCACCCTTTTCATTTTGTTATTAAGGTCCTGGAGAAGGTGGGGGCATAGTTTGCTCCTCTCTAAATACAGCTCTGCATAGGCAATGTACAGTTTTCCTTTAATAGGGCTAAAGAAATAAATGCACATGCTTTGATAACCCAATGTTTTAGTATAGTTAAATATTGGTGGTTGGTTTGTTAATAAACTATTGCGCAAATAATTGGGTACAAAACCTATTCATAGACTGTAAATTGATAAAATAAGTATATGGATGTATTATGTTGTTGGGTGTCTGTACCATATCCAGGACAAACCCCAACACTCCTATGAAATGTCATCTTATATTTTACTGTGCTAAGGGAGGAAGCTGGACTATGACAGACAGAGGCTGCCACGATGGAGCTCTGCAGTGATGCATAATTGCTGGGCCATTCAACTCATCATTCATTCCTCTTTGTAAATCCTGTGGTTTGTCAGCCCCAGTTGGAAGATGCAGAAGTTTCATACATAAGGATTTTAAACCACAAATAATTTTCATATCCTGAAGTGTTTCAGGGAAAAGCACAACAAACACATATTGTTCCCCTCACAGCCACACTCCCTAATTTTTCTGACACCTATGAATTCTGCCTTCAGCAGCGCAGCCCCATTTGCCAGATAGAGTTACTGACTGTACCCCTTGTAATTAGTCACCCGCTGCGAGCCCCTTTGACAGGGTGGGTACAAGTCACACAGAAACAGCTCCGTTTATTGTCCTGAAATTAAGATAAAGTGGTGCAGTCATCTGTAGCTGATAGATTAATAACTGTGCTGGAATCACACGCACAGAAGGGCTGGCTGTTGGGAGGGGGCGGATGGGAACTGGGAAATGAGCGATGGCTGGGCTATGGGGGCTAACTAAGCTTATTTATTTTCATGCTGCGCTGACAGTGCTGCACAGAGCAGAAAAGACAATATATAGCAATATGTGTGATAAACAAAGGAGAGATGGGGCTACAAAACTACATGCAATTGCCATGTATTGAGATGTTACCATGTTACATGGTAGTGACGGTGGTACAGCTTGGTTAGAATATTAAGAAGCAGCACCTGGCAGATTTAGGATCACTGCTGTGATTGGTGGACATCATTTTCCATTGAAGTCTTTGGGGATCCTAAATTATTATTCCTCCAAGTTACATTTTTTGTGGAAGCTTTACCAGTAACAGTCTCTACAATGCTGGGCTAAATAAAGTATCTTAAATCTGTAGTTCAAACAAACTACTAATAGACATTTAATGATTTACTTGCGCAGATTAAAATTGATTGGTTTTATAACTGCCTAGTGTTTTAGTGTTTAAGTGCACCTGATACACTTTTAACACTAAACTGTTTGCTAAAGAGAGAGTACAGAAGCTGTTTGCTTTCAGGCTTTCTGTAAATAAAACTTCCTACAGAGCTATTAGGCAAAGAGGGGAGGGTAAATAAGTCACACCATAGAGTAATTCACAATACATTCCAGATTGAGCTATGGATCAATCCAAACAACAGGCTGTAAACAGCAAGTTAGATAAGGATAGCCTGCAGAACGTGAAAAGAGGACATCGTCTCCATCTTTTGGATAGACTTGAGAATACAATTCTATCCAATGTTTCATACTTACTTGACTTGATGATCTGCAACTTGACTGCTGTAGCATACGCTTTCATATTCTTGCACATAGATTCTCTTGTGTTTCAGAGCTTTGCATTAGTATTTGTGAAATTTGTATTAGATGTTTGATGGAATGAGTTTTATCTTCGTCTTACAGGGCCTTTAATGTCCACATCTGAAAACCCTTGATTCTTATTAAAGCAGACACACGCTGTGAGAAACTGCTGTTTTACTTGCTGCCGTCTCCTGGGAGTGAGCTTGTTGTAAAGTGTTACATGATGATTGTTTAAGTGTAATTAAAACTTGCTAGTTCAGAATGTATTTATCTTGTAATGACCCAATTATTTTCCCATCTTGCCACCAAGAGGCTCAGAGCATGCATACATTATGGGGCTTCAGTCATGTAAATCCAGATGACATTCATTGAGCCCTCAATTTTGAAAGTTTAGCTTTTAAAATATAAGGGAAGCATTCAGTATGTCATAGACATATCAGTTTATTTGTAAGTTTTCCTTTTTTCACAATATTCATAGGATTAGCCTATACTTTAGGACATATCCACATAAAAGTAATATGTGGGTCATATGTTCAATTTAGTGTGCACAGTTGTAAGAAACATTTGGTGGTTTACTTCTCCAGCAACTAACAAACACACATTTTAGGTTTGGATGGGTTTGTTTTTTCAGCTTATTTATAGACAAAATGTATTTTTTAAGCTTGGAATGGATATAGTTATATGAGGAACAGTTTTTAAAAGTCTATTTCTTCTCTGATAAGGACATTTTAAAAGTTAAAGTAAAGGGGGACACAGATAGTGATACAAATCTTACTGATGTTGTTACCTTTTTCCCCACACATGAAAAAAAAAAGACAATGTGTTAAATAACTGTGGATCAACATGGTTTACATGAATGATCTCTTACCTTTTGGCTAATCAATCTTTTTTTGTACATTATTTTAGGTGTGGATGTGTGGTGGTCGTATGGAAGATGCTCCATGTTCTCGAGTGGGACATATTTACCGGAAATATGTACCCTACAAGGTGCCCACAGGTGTCAGCTTGGCAAGAGTAAGGTTCTTTCACCTTCCAAACTAAGTTAACATTTTTGTTCCTTTGTGAATAAAAACATGTTCCAATGTTCTGCCTCTGAATTACAGTAATCAAATATTACTGAACCTTGGCTAAACCAGTGCTTGGTGAAAGATATCATAAACATATACTTAGCTGTACTGAAGCCCCAAGTATTATATTATTCATTCCAAATCACTGAACACAAAAAACTTCTCATGTTATGCTCTGTTTTACCCCCATCTAGTGGTCATCTTGCTAACATATTTGTATGGATGCATGATCATTTCAACTAACAATACTAATTACATTTTATTTTGCTGTCGTATACATCAGCAACAACTTGCATTTGAAACTTAGTCTGATAAATTTACCTTCCCTTGTAGAATCTAAAACGAGTAGCAGAAGTGTGGATGGATGAATATGCAGAATATATCTACCAGCGACGCCCTGATTATCGACATCTTTCTCCTGGTGATGTGACAACTCAGAAAGAACTGCGCAGCAGGTTAAACTGTCAGAACTTCAAGTGGTTTATGACCAAAGTTGCCTGGGACTTGCCCAAGTATTACCCTCCTGTTGAGCCTCCTGCTGCTGCATGGGGAGAGGTAAGTTAAAGACATGCTGACATGAAAAAAATGTATTAAAGGACTGCCATATCTAAGATGGTGTCACTTATTTTGTATGGCAAAATTATCCAGAGATAATATGAAAAATGGTTGAAAAGATGTTTTCTTTTTTGCGAGTAATAAAAGGGTTGTGAATAGATTATTCTTCTCTTCCCTCCTATCATCAGATCCAGAACAAGAAGACAGGCCTCTGTGTAGACAGTAAGCATAGCTCTATGGGCACAGAACTGCGACTGGATACCTGCACCAAGGGGCGAAAGGCAGATGCTTGGAACAGTGTACAGGTAGAAGGAAGTGACTGCCTAAGTTTTCAATACAGGTCACAAATTGGAAGGAAGATGCTAACATATATTTTTTTCCAGATATTTACTCTGGGCTGGAGAGAAGACATCCGCCCCGGAGATCCACTGCACACCAAGAAAGTATGCTTTGATGCCATATCTCACACCAGTCCCATTACACTCTTTGATTGCCATGGGATGAAAGGAAACCAGCTGTGGAAATACAGAAAGGTCAGCAGGTCTAATCATGTTCCCTGTAGGCACAAAGGAAATAGGTGCTTCTAAACAGTGCCAGTTAACTTCCAGAACATATGTTCTATGTGCCACTATTTTTTATCATGGTTTGCAGCAGTCTTTGCAGTGTCTTTCTTTTTCTCCTCTTACTGTCTATCTGTCCTGTTATTCTCCACATTTTACAGTTGATAGATAAACCTTTGAGCAAATACTAATCCTCTATATTCTACTCCCAGGACAAGACCATCTATCACCCCACCAGTAACAGCTGTTTGGACTGCAGTGAATCAGACCGCAGGATCTTCATGAACATTTGTAACCCCTCCTCCCAGACACAGCAATGGACTTTTGAAAACACCAACTCCACAATCTTAAAAATCTTCAACAGAAATCGGGGCTTATAATGAGGAATGGAAAAAGGACATACATATATAAATAGGAATATATATTTTAAATCTATATTTTTTACTGACGGGTGGGTGGGAAATTTGTTTCTTTTGTTCTGAAAATATTTTTTCTCCATTGTTGTGTAGGATTAACAAAAAAGAGATAATCTGAATGTTGAAAGTGCAGGTTGTGCTATTTATCCCTGATGCTGAGACAGAACAGTCACAGAACAGTGCTGACAATTAGGGGCTTTCTCTTTTGTTGCAGTTCTGCCCAGGACCACCTTACCTGACAATTGATTTTTGGTATAAATATTTAATATTAAGAACTTGTTTCCATGAGTTTTTGTTGTGGCACCAGTGTACCTTCTGTCTACTTACTTGGCCCCTCTGGATAAAGTGTGCTAAACCTTTCTTCAGAGACCATCTGTCCACTAGACATACTAAAACGTATGCAGTACATCTCTGCAGTATGTTGCAAGTATTAAAATGCTTATGGTGAGAATAAGTTCTGACCTAGTGCATACATGTGCAGTTTAATGTTAAGTGCCATGTTTGCCTCATAGCTACACTATATGGTCAAGGGTTTGTGAAGAAATGACCATCAAAACTAATATACAGCCAAAAGTTTGTGAACACCTGATTTTTCAGACATAGGGTACTGTTAATACTTTAGCAAATACATTTTAGAAAATTGTGTATTTCCTATATTCTGGCAACACTTTGAAGAATGCCATTTCCTGTTCCAGCATGACTGTGCCCCTATACACAAAGCCAGGTCTATTAGAACATGGTTAGTGATGAGTTTTGTGTTCAGCAGCGTAAGTGGTCTGCAGAGAGCCCTAAAATGAACTCTATAATAAACACAAATAGGATGAATAGAAAGCTAAACACTCTTTTGGCTGAATTAATTCGAGGTTTCTCATACAAACCTAAATATCTTTGAGAAAGCCTTCCTAAAAGAATTGAGTCTGTTTTAGGCCATGGGACAACTCCATCTTAATGCCCATGATTTTGGATTAGCTAGTCTGATAAACTTATATAGGTTGACTGGTCAGATGTTCATAAAGCTCTAGCCATGTAGTGTATCACTGGCTCCTAGAAGTCAGAAGGTGATGGCCCCTAATTGGAGCATCTGCAGGCACTAACAAAAGTTGGTCCAAAAGGCCCCTAAAAACAAAAAATGGTTTTAACACAGCATCACTGAAATTGCCAACCTGCAAAGTAAACAGCAAATGTTGAAACTTGAAATATTTTCTAGTGCCTTGCTGGACAAGAGGAATGTGGGAGTTGTTTGAAGCCTGTGCAATTTGTTTTTTCACCTTTACCTCTCAATAATAAGGAGCCATTTGTATGAGTGAGTTTTACAAACCCTTGAACTAGTGCATTTATTTGCATGTCCTAGCAATGAATTACAGCTCATACAAAAGTTATTAGTGGTGAAAGAAGCCTAATATAGGTTCTCTGATGATCTTGCAATTTTTTAGTTCAGTAAAAGATTGTCTTTACATGTATTTTAGTTGCCGTACTATTAACACAGGGATGCATCAACACTTAGGAACCACTAAACTTAATAAGAAATTGTTCTTGTCAGATACTTGTAACATTTGAGATATTTGATTTTTTTTCAAGCTTTGCCGTGCAGCATATTGCTATTTGAGTGAGGAGGAAGCAAGTTCTTCTGTGGGGTTACTAAACAGGAGATTTGTCATAATGACCCCATTATGTTGCACCTTCCAGACCATCGTCTCTTTTGAATATTCCCCATAACTTTTTTACACTTGTTATTATAACTTCTTTTACATTGTATCATTTAGGTATATTGGCACTCTAAGATGCCAATTTGATGGGAGATCTTCACCCATATAATCCGAAATTTAACATGAAACTCATCTGGGATGCAACATTTTTAAGGTGACAGTACTGCTAAAATGCAAAGCACCGCTTGACTGTGTTCGTTTTAGACCAGTCCCTAGTGAAACTAGTTTTGGGGCCAGACAGAAGTTGAGACCAAGACCCCATGTACAAGCCTGGGCCTAAAAGACTTACAACAGGACTCAGCAAAGGTGCACCTCACCAAATACTGCCTAAACATATCATATATGTAGTATGTGTTGCTGAAGTTAAATCAATGTAGAATATGTCTACCTTGTTAGGTCTGAAACTGTGTTTCCATATAACCTTTTACCTACCTCTTCATCCTGGAGACATCAGCACAATACATAGTGTATGTTTGTATGTTTTGTTATGTACAAAGCACTTCAGTCCTTCAGATAGTATTGCATTGACATAGAAAGTTTTATATATATATATATATATATATATATATATATATATATATATACTGCACAGAAGACATAGAAGCCTGTGTATTCCAAAGCACTGTGTTACGAATTAATCTGGATTAAATTTTATAAAATGGCTTACAAGGGGCTAGGTACATTACATATATGGCTGGCTATACACGTGGGAACTTATCAGCAGTTTAAAGTTCTGTTAAAGGCAGTACAAGGACAATCAAAATCCTTTTTCACTAATACATCTGGAGTTCATTGAAATTGGATCTTTTCATTTCACTTTTTTTGCTACCTTAATAAAATTGTTATAAAATATTTACAAGGTATTGATACAATTAAAGATGTACAGTGCCCCACCCTCAATATACAGAGAACTGTATGCAGGATTTATATTCCAGAAGTAATGCTGTTTTAGTAATAGGTGGGTCAGTAGGGCCAGAAATAAATGAAAAATACAGGACAACATTCATAAGCTATTTCTGTGGTTCAGGAGTGTGAAATGTTTTCAGATCACTGGAACTTCAGTTCCTTCACATTCACCATTTGTATATTTGAGTGGTGTTGTGTCCTGCACTAGCCACAGACCTATGGTGAACAGGTGGGTTTAATATTATTAATGGGCACACTTTGTTGTAATGGGCTTTCAGCGTGTTAGGATTTCAAGATTGTTCTGTTTGAAGTTAGCAAAGCATGAGTGTGACACATGGAGTCTTATAATTAAAGTTTATCACAAGGAACCACTTTTTTGAATAGAGAAGGGAATGGTTACACTTTCAACCAAGTTTTTAATCCTGTGTGAGTTACCATTGGGCAGATTTACCCCTCCAATTGTACTGGTGACTATTGCAACCTAAACATAAAGTGAAGGGAGATTTAAAATTCCCAAAATGAGGACTGAATTGCATTGTTGTATATACTTTTCAAACCCACTATATGTAAGATATACTTAATGAGCCACTTGGTCAGGCACTTCCTGTGTCTCCCACATTGTGTACCTGTGTGTATATTCATCTTCTTTTAACTCTACGAACAATTTTCTAGGCATTTTGCTGGCTTCATCAGTTTCCCCCACATTTTTGTTTATGCCCGTACTATGTAGTCTATTGTGAAGTTCCATGTAAGATGATGGACCTATATAAATCATTATTATTAATAAAGAGGGGAATTTTACCCTTATTTTGGGTGATTTACACAAACCTCCTGTTGCATCCCAAGGAAAGTAGGTAAAGTAAAATTGCCCCTGTGACAGGGATGTTAAGCGCCTCCTACATTTTGGCTGTGCAAACACTTTAATGTATTGTTGCATGTCAAAAGGTGGGATTTGTGGTGATAGTTCAGGTTGGTTGACCCATTACTTTCATATCTATATATTCTATTCTTTCAAATTCCTACATATGTGCAACCTAACTGCAGATAACAGCTCCGATTTTTAGCTATCATTTGTGCAGGGCTGATTAGAGAACACAACGAATAACACCATTGCTTTCCTTCCCATAGCATTCCCTCCCAACCAGCTAAATGGTTTGCCACTTGTTTTTTTTAGATGTCAGGACTTCCATCTTATGTTTACATTGCTTCCAGGACTTAAAAAATTTCCCAGACTGCTGAAGGATTTCAGAAAATGATACTTTAGTTTTTCTAATTTCTTATGTCACCCTTATCTGTATAGACTTTTTTATAAGGGACACCATATCTTTATTGGAAAATGAGGCCATGTGCAGCCAACCTAACATCATTAGGGGACAGTTCACCCAAATACTTTCAGGTTCTGCTGCTGTTGGAGGTCTTTTACTAAAGGCTCTATTCCATAATGTAAAAATATTTTTAAAAGCTAACACGGTTCCTTGTGTTCCATCTGAAACAGAGACAGAGCTGGGAACCTAGCCACAGTGAACTGTCAGCAAAGGAAACCCCAAGGAATATGGAGCGACTCACATGGACTACCCAAATCTAAAATGTCACACCCACTCAGAGTGACCCTTTTAGTTTCTTGATTGTAACGCTGATACTTAAACATGTTTATCATCTACTAAATGTTGTTTTTCAAAGTCTGTACTTCAAATAATCTTTTATACTGTTCCAGGTATGTTAAAATGAAATTGCCAAAAACCACATGTACAGTATTGAAAATGTTGTGACCATGTGTATCTTTTTACTTCTTGCCAGTGGATGAGGAAATGACAAGTATTTCTGTGTCCTGGAAATCGTGTGATCCTTTAAAAGGTCATTTTGAAACAACGTAGCCCAAGCTAAAATCTAGCTAACATCAGATAATACTTAAAAGTTCACCTGTAACCTTGTAGTAGATATAATAATGCAGAAAAGATGGTAATGAAATGCATCTCTCAGAAGCGGGTTGTAATAAAGTGAGCTATAGATTAAATTCTTCAAAGGTAACCAGATTTTTTTTTTCTTTTGAGAGCAAGAACGTAATGATTGTGAAGTTTTGATTTTAGTTTCCAGGGAGAGATTTTTTTCTCTGCGATGGCTGTGGAAGAAATGGGAAATGTGTTCATCATCAGCACAGGAAGTCTTTATGATAAAAAAAATACTGTCAGAAATACCCATCTTTCTGTTAATTTGTAAAGAGGCTAGCGGTGTAGCACAGTGATGCAGATCTGCTTTAAATATATAAAGGTGGGGCTTTAAGCAGACCTTTCCTTGAATTACCTTTTCTTGTAAACACTACTATGGGTAGGCCAAAATTCCCTTTTTCCGTTGCTAAGATAAACCCACTGATTGGTTGGATCTGCCTAAATTTCACTTCACCCAAGGAGCCTTTGGCAAAGATTTCAAAACCAGACCAGGCAAGGTGATGAATTTAAGAATTCTGGCATAAAGAAAGGTATATTTTACATATGTGTATTGTGTTTACTGTTTAATAAGGTGGTTAAAAATTTGCAAAACAATTCATTCAGGCTGTAGACTCATTCAACATCATTAATAATAAGGTCTACCTATACACTCCTCCTTTATACCATTGTTATGTCATAGGTTGCTTGATCCTGCTGTAGATATGGGAAAATGAAATGTTTTATAATTAGTTTTACCATTTCTAAAGAAGACAATCTTAATTTCTATCTATAATTTTCTCTAATTCTAGGAAATGTTCCTTCTGATTGGTGAGGGTGGGTGATTTTAGCACTTTAACCTTAGTGGCTTGGATAATCCTTGATGACTTTTCTGACATAATGCATTGCTAGGTTTTTAAAGGCTGAAAGAAGACTTATTTTGTAATGTATTTAAATTAAATAAATTTTACAAAGATTTCCTAAAGTGTGCTGTTGTCATGAATCTGTGCAGGGACAAGAGTGACCAAAGACTTACATGCTTACATTTCATCCAGGCTTATTCTGGGTAGAGATGGTCGCCCAATAATCACGTGTACACTTAATAAATGTATATCTGATGGCAGGGCCACTACAATCAACTAGCTGCTAAACTGTGAATGTGCAAAGGAGATTTATGTCCATAGACCTGCTCCTAATATGGACAAAATCTTTAAACCCTAACAAAATATTTGACTACCAGACTCATTTACAAGACTCTTTCTAAAATCATTTTATTGTCATATGATTACCCTGCCTTTCTCCCTCAACCACAGTTTCCTTAAATTAGGACAGTTTTGAGGAACATTTTCAGCTTCAGGTACAACATGAAAGCCTTTGGCCCAGCCTGCTATTCATCTATTGCTTCTGTGCAACATTTTCAGAGGATAATCAGAAGCTGTTAATGAAACATTACAGGTGGCCCTGTAGCATAGTTTCTACTCTCCATGTCGGCCTTTCTCAACATTTTCACCCCTAAGGAATTTTTTTTAAAAATTGTCAAGTGAAGGGGTACCCCTGGTATAACCAGTTGGAAAAATGGTATTTGCAATGGTTGCCATAAAGTTGTGGTCAGAATGCCTCCTTTGCTGACAGCTAAAAAAGGTCATTGGTTTCCTGCAGCTGAATCTGTGGTGCTGGCCGTGGATTTATGAAGGCGACATCCTATGGGAGGTCAATAAGCCACAGTTTAAGGAACTCCTGGCAATTTCTGGAGGAAGCCTAGCTTTCCCTGGTTGCTCTAAACCAGCCTTTCTAGACCATTTTAACATGTGGGAACCCCTGAAATAACTTCCAGGTCTTCAGGGAACCCCTTACATTGACTAGTACATACACAGCTCACAGTTTATTGCTGTGGTGGTCAGTAGTAAGAATGTATTTCGTTGCTGGCCATTGGGAGGTATATCATCCTACAAATAGCCAAAAATTTTACCAATATCAGGTATAAGCAGGAGAGAGTGTCTGCAACATGCTTTTTTGGTGGGTTTTTTTAGGTATTCTTAATCCTTACAGTTTAAAATTTATCAATTATATTTATTTTTAATTATCAATAAAAACAACCATATTGGTTACCATACATCGAAATATCTATAACGTTTTCATTAGACCTTATACCCACCCTTTTTGAAGGTAGAAAGCTTGTATTCAAGGTGCAATATAAGAGCAGTGGATACCTCTTTAAGGGGGAAAGATAACTTTCTTCCTTCTTATGCAACAAGAAACTGTTCTACCCTTATTCACTGCTCTTTACCCCTGAACTTAGATCTCCATTCTCAATGTATTATATTGGAATCAGGTAAGCTGACTTGAGAGGCTCAAATTGCTCACTGCTTAAAGAACCCCTAGCATCCTCTGAAAGGGGACCTAGGGTTCCACAGAACCATGGTTGAGAATCACTGCACTAGACTATCATTCCCAAACTTCTCTCTAAAACCATTCCAGGAGCTCTCCTGCTTTTGTACTGTTAGGCTAGGCATAAATATGTTCAAAAATTGTTTTGAAAGCCACCATTGCTTGCTTTGTATTGCTAAATGTGGTAAAAATGTGGTTGTTGATCTTCCACCACTCGTATCAACATTCTGGTATTAAAATAATCAAATTTTGATACAATAGGATCAGAAGATTCAGTATACTTTTTATGTTTTGACACCCAACGCAGATAATTTTCTGCATAACTCAACTTTCTCTGCATCTGTTTGCCCTGATTCACCCCTCAATCCCACCAGTACAAATTTTACCCCTAAGATATGCCACCCTTATACAGATCTCTCCTCTAACATTATCATGTCAATACAGTCTTCCACCACCACCAAAAGCCACTCACTGGACCTCAGGCAGCTGCTTGTCTACCTAACCTAGGCATATACTGCAATTTTCTTTCTATGTCATTTTTGATCAATATTACAATTACTTTAAATTATCTTTGTGAGCAACTGCAATTATTCAATTCACCATTGACATTTGATATTCGATTGATATTAAAATTATTTTCACCTCTATGTCTAATTGATCCTAACACAAAAGTGGTTTAAATTTCAATAAGATGCTTAACCAATTGACAATGGAAATCGCTTTGCCTAATCAATTTCCAACTGATTTTATGCCCAAGTAACAATTGTAGGTCTGATCAGGATCAGGATTTGATCTGATCAAATTGTCTGAAAATATTTCATAGAGTAGGACCAGCTTTAGGAAAAGTCCTTTCCTGCCTTTGACATGAGCAGAGAGGGAGTTTAGGAAAAGCTACCTAGGCTCTGAACTATTGCTACCCTTTCCTGAGATCTGCCAGGAGGGCAGAAGTGGTGGTTACAGTGTAAGCGTGATGGGCAATGCAGTGCCACTGAAAACAAATAAAAACTTGGGCAATAGAAACTATGATCATTAATGGCCACTACAGCCTTAAAGTTTTGGCACAGAGGGTGGAAATTGTACAACAAAATAGTACTTTTGGTTCTCCTCTCTAACACAATAGTTCCACCAGCTTTGCTCTACAATAGAACAGTACCAGCAGCTGAACTCCCAAACAGTATTAGCAGGTCTCCATTGTAATATACAGAACTGTCACGTCTAAGTTCACAGGTGCTTTACCATATATCTCTTCCACACAGCAGTGCCTTTCATTATCTCTCCACTCAATCGGAGTTCTCATCCCAACACCACTGTGTCGGCTAGTCTACCTGAAACGTTGTATCATCATTAGCAGGGTACAGTCAGTTCCAGCTACATTCAGCTCTCAATCACAGTGGTACCATCAACAAAAACAGCATTTTTCTAACATGGCAAAACCATCAACTCTTTATTAATGTTTCAGATCTTTACTAAACCTAACATGGATCAGCATTCACCTACCAGGTATTTGAAACTGATCAAACAATTGTCGTTTTGTATACCAGAAACTTCATATGTGGGGGAGATAGAAGGATCCTAGTCCTCTGAAATGCTTTACCATATATTTAACAATATTTTTAAATACTCGTCATCATACGGTATATGCTCCGACCAAAGTTACACTGAAGATGGTAAATGCAGTCTCTCAGACTGGTTCTGCCAAGTTGGTCAGTTCCATCTGTTTTTACTAATGACTTCAGTGTCTTCTTGCCAGACTTCCTACATTGTCATGCATTGAATAACACAGACACAAGACTGGATAAATTATGTACAATCATGGCCCAAAACATTGGCGCCCTTGCATTTATGTCAGAAAATGCACCACTTCTCCCAGAAAATTGTTGCAATTTCAAATGCTTTGGTATTGTCATGTTTTTTCTTTTCTGGGCACTGGAAGAACACAAAAAAGCAGAGAATACAAATCTAGGACATTTTACACATTTGCAGTGTTGATTGTTGGCAAATGCATGTCAGTATGGTGGAGGTCAGTACCTCCACTGCCTGCAATGTTGATTGTAAGACCATTGCACGTTCATACAGTGGCAGCTAGTGATGAAGTGCATGTCCATACAATGTTGGTTGTAAGGAATGTGCAGTGAAGATCAGTGGAGAAATGCATGTGTGTACAGTGGGGTGGGGGGCAATAGAGAATTGCATGTCTGTGC
>NC_092859.1:38567177-38569569 GCF_032062135.1 Pyxicephalus adspersus
TAAAAGTTTATAAACTGTGTTATATTTTGCGGCTCCAGACTATTTTTCTTTAGTGGAAGAGGAGGCAAAATGGCTCTTTTGATAGTAAAGGTTGCTGACCCCTGGCCTAGTGGTTGAACTTGATGGATTTATGTCTTTTTTCAACCGTACCTACTATGTAACTATGTACCAAGAAATGCATGTCTGTGCAGTGAGGGGATCAGAGTAATGTCTGTACAGGGGTGTTCATAGGAAAGTGCTGCATTATGTAAATTAAAGGAAAGTTTAGTGGATGCCCTGTATATCGCACCTGTGGTCAGACATTATGTCATGGTGGATAGGGCGGGAAGTTATTGGTGTACTGGAGCTTCTATTGGAGAAATATGCATTCATTTCCTGTGAATCATAGAAATACAGTGGTAGGGGAAGGCTACACACACACTAATAATAATAAAGAGAATTCTCCAGCCCTGTGTATGATATAATGCCTGCACTGAACACATGGACAATTCCAGAGTGTTGGCACTGCTAGGAAGACATGAGAAACATTTGACATGTTTAGCTCCCAACCTACGGCCCTCCCGGTACGGCCATTGACGGCTCAGCCACAGGTTGCCGGCACTTTACACTTGTTTACACTACTATATAGCCCGGCCATGGCACCGCATTGGACAGCTTTGTATCAGGAAGAGGTGTGGCCATCGCCCTTCAGACTGACATCAGCTCTGACCATTAGTGGCACGGAGTGTTACTATCAAACTCCACCCCTCGACTGTTCTGTCCAGCCAGCTCTGGATGGAGGGCGGGACTTCCGTTGTCAGGGTGCTGGCGGCTCTGTTGCTGCAGTGTGTAGGGGAGAGGCCCGGCATGTCAGAACTGTGTCGGTGCTGAGAGAGAAGTGGGGATGAACGGCTTCAGTACGGAGGAGGACAGCAGGGATGGGCCGCCGGCCCCAGCCGCTCCGTTTTTCGGGCAGACGTGTTGTCTGATAGACGGGGGAGAGCGCTGCGCCCGTCCGGCCGGGAACGCGTCATTCAGCAAGAGAGTGCAGAAGAGCATCAGCCAGAAGAGACTCAAACTGGACATCGACAAGAGCGTGAGTGTATATGTGTGTGTGAGTGTGTGTGTATGTGAGTGTGTGTCAGCGTGTGTGTATATAGATATGAGTGTGTATGTATGTGTGTGTGTGTGTATATATATGTGTGTATATATATATATATATATATATATACCGTATATATATGAGTTTGTGTATATTTATCTATATACACACGCCGGCACATGTTTGTTTATGGTGCTCTGGTATCACACAGCCCTTGGCTACTTTGTGTTATACTGCACAACTCACATAACTACTTTACACCGCTCTATATTACAATGCAATACTCCATATACCACCCCACATTACTGCATACTATCCCACACTGTCTTCTCTCATACAATACTGTATATTACTGTACACCATCCTACCACACTGCTCTATATATCACCATACACCAATATATACTGACCAACGCCAGTCTACTACAATACTTTATATATACCACCATAGTACTATGTATTACACTAATCTGTCCTACTGCATCACTCTGTATTCTAGCTTACATTACTATCCTACACTGTTCTTCAAGTACTACCCTATACCGTCTTATTGCAATGCTCTATAAATATAAATATATATATATATATTACACTGTACTACCCTATGGCATTTCTGTATGTATGGTACACCTATTCTGTATACTGCGCTGTACTTCCTCTATTATTGCACTTCCCCCTATTGCATTCATTGCCACCTGTATGGTACATAACATGACATGATTTTAGTGAGCCATCACCAATGGAGTATATGACATAATGGCTTTATTGTAGTGATCTGTATCACAGAACTAATATTCATTACTTTGTACTCCTCTGCATTCTGAATCCTCCGTTCTCCTAATAAGTGTTTGGAGTCTCCTCATTCATTTCATACTAGGCACAGAGTTCTATCCATTATACGTGACTCATGTTCTATGTTTGATGTGCTGTGTATATTATAAACTGTACAGTCATATACTATCACAGCAAACTTCAAAAATGAAGAATATATCATGTTGTATCTCCAGTCATATGCCCAGCAACAAGAGTTTTTTTATGCCTTCATCGTTCTTGGTGGTACAGAGGTCAAATCAAAAGTTCAGTCATTTTTAAAGGCAGGTTCAGACTTCGGGTGAGAGCAAGTGGTCGCACGCAGCCATTCACACTGCAGTTATGGTTTTTAAGGAATCAGCGTTTGCAGATTTGACAACTGGCAGCAGTGATCAGTACGGAACAATTCACTGCCAGACCCATGCATTCTCTTGTGCTGTCACTGCCAGACCCATGCATTCTCTTGTGCTGTCACTGCCAGACCCATGCATTCTCTTGTGCT
>NC_092859.1:38569638-38684358 GCF_032062135.1 Pyxicephalus adspersus
CAGACCCATGCATTCTCTTGTGCTGTCACTGCCAGACCCATGCATTCTCTTGTGCTGTCACTGCCAGACCCATGCATTCTCTTGTGCTGTCACTGGTACGTGGCAACATGTAACATTTTCTCCAATTCAGCAATATAAGGAGGAGGTAACTGCACCACAACCTCACCTCCAATCTGAACATAGCCAAAATCTCACTCAAATCACATACGCCAGGTTTCATTTGATATATCTTGGCTCTTAGTTGGGATAGTAGGGTTAGTTATGCATTTTTTTCCAAAACTTTATTTAGAGCTGCATAATGCTTTCCCAACCAATTGTCAATTTCATTTGTTTCAAGAATATCCCAGATTATGTATGGAAATTCTGCAGGATACACAACACATGTTAACAGTGTACAGGCAGCATTGGTGGTTGTCATAGGGGCATGAGGATTTTTTTTTTTTTTTACAAAAAAAACTGAGAAATTTGGATTATATACTTTAAATTTGGTTTCTAGAAAAACTTTCAGAATAAACCCCATTGATTTGCAGTTTATTTGAAATTCTCCAAGATGCTTTATAATAAATCTAATCCCACACTTCTATGTGGAGCTAAGCTATTGCAACTTTAATAAAATAAACTTGTGCAATTTTTCTGGGTGTTTTGAAAGGCAATGACTCAAAAACCACTGAGCTTGGCTGAAATGTGTCATGGTTTTATCTTGGCATGCTACCAAAAAGTAACCAAATAAATATCAATAAATGGAACGTCCTTCCATGTGCTGCTTGCTGTTATTACCAGTGTGTATGTTTATTGTATTACACACCAGGCACTGAGTTGGAGTGTTTGTGTGTGATCTATGCATGCTGTTTTGCCCAGACATGAGTGTCAATGTCATGTATAACATATGCTGTGTGCTGTACTATGCAGCTTTGTACTGTCTATATTGCAGTTGTTTAATAGATCACATGATGTGTGTTTTGTTTACTGTTCTATTTATAAACTGTCATTGTCTTACAATTAATGTAAGGACACGTGATTTACTGCTCATGTAATGCATGGTTACTGGGTAAAGGATCCACACCTCTTTATGGTTTTATTCTGCTACTCTGCCAGCACACCAGTAAAAGAATCAGGACTGTGGTCAGTATGGCTTTAGGCACTTTCAGGCTCAATCACATGAGAGAGTATCAGTGAATAGAGTTGTGCACACTTCAGTTCTGTAGATGTGATGGACGGTTCTAAGTTATATTACAGCCAGGAACAGCAGGTGCAATCTAACTCCTACCTCCATAAATCTGTATTACATGATAGGAAAGGGCTTAAGCTACGTACACACGTCCAATGGTTTTCGTCCGATAATCAGCTCAGGGCCGATATCGGGCGATAATCTGGCGTGTGTACAGCGCCCATCGTACGAACGACCCTCCTGGCGGATCCACGGATGATGGATGATGAACAATGGAAGTGAAGGGGGATAAAGTGCAGTGGGGTGCTGCTCCATCGTTCTCCCCCTCACCTCTCTATAGAGCAGAATGGTGTTGTATGTACACCACTCGTTCATGCATCTTGCAGTCCTTTTGTGAAAGATCCTTTCCAACGACAAATATTGCAGGTGTGTATGTAGCCTTACAGGTGAATGGGAAAGCTCTACTCCCATCCTGTATATTATCATGTGTTATTATATACTGGGCCTAGACAAAGTATGCTATTTGTGTTCACAGCTGGAAACCAACACGTTTTAAGCTTTCTGGTGAATGTCAAAATGACGTGTTATCTACTTTTGCGCAATTTTATTTTTAACACCGTGGCCCTTTGCTCTTATATGCAGTCATCATGAATGGTGCCATAACCTTTAAGCCTTCTGCCTACATTGGTATACAATAAATATACTAGACCCTGATCTGTACAGATTTTTTAATTCTGATACAGCTAAGCGTATTCTCTGTACTTTTACACTTAACCTAAATGAACTGAGCAAATGTTCAGTCTTTTATGTTCTCTTCTGTCCTGTTAAAGTAATTGCAGGCAAGTAGTACAAACAAAGAAGGCCAACTCTGCTGAGTGCATTGTGAAGCACTACTTATAATGTTGCCCTCCACTCAGAATTGCATTATTCATTTCTGACAGAGGTCTCTGCATGAAAACTCTATTTTTGTTGATATAAAGTAAACTCCCCACAGTTCAAATAGGAAATGATATTGGCAAACCTCATTGTATATTCTTACCTGCTTGTGCTGCCTAAATACTAACGCAATGCTACCAGCTAGTTCTAGGCAACAACCTTGCAATGAGGTTACCAATACAGACTCTTGTTAATATTTCTGAGAGGTTCCGGCCTCCTGACAACCAATAGAAAATGTCACGGCAGGCAGTGATGTGGATATCCTAATTACCCCCTCATCCTCTAAACAGAAAGACGACACTTCGTTCTTCAGTAATTTCCACTTCATTTATGACTTCTTTCTTCTTCAGGTTCGACATCTTTACATCTGTGACTTTCACAAAAATTTTATTCAAAGTGTTCGGAATAAAAGGAAGAGGAAAACCAGTGATGATGGAGGAGACTCCCCGGAACATGAAACAGATGTGCCAGAGGTCAGCATGTCATGACATTCATTTTGTTTACAATTTTATTTTAATTTTTTTGGTTAAAATGTATTCTACCAAAAAAGCAGCTGTGAATTTTTGGCAGATCATGGGCAGAAAACACACACAAAGGATTTATATTAGTGCACAGTTTCAGCCATTTCCACTTACGTCAATGATATTGCTTGATGGCTGGATAACACATTCTGCTTTTTCTGCTAATCAGGGTTTGTATCTCCCTGCAGGTTGATCTTTTTCAGTTGCAAGTGAACACTCTGCGCAGATACAAGAGGCATTACAAGCTGCAAACGCGCCCTGGGCTCAACAAAGCACAGCTTGCAGAGGTACAGTTCTGATACCTAATGATCTTTATAACCACTCAATCCCAGATTTACCTTTTTTATACTATAATCATCCATGTAATTAAACTATAGTGTAGTGAGGTGTTTGCGTGGAGTTTTCCTTAAGGCTAGGTTCACACCTGCAGTGAAGTTGCTGTGTTTTTACCACTTCCTAATTTCAGGAACCACTACAAAAATGAAATGAATCGGGGTGTCAGGTAATGGTAATAGTAATGCTCTTTACTGCTAGCAGTCAATCTTCAGATGATGGTTCTTTCTGAACCAGCACTGTGATTCAAGTGTTTGAGCATCTGGCAAGGCATTACCTGTGGGAACCTACGCAGAATCGTCTGATATAGAGGCAGGTCTGATGCTGCCCATAAAAGATCATCTTAACGGCATACTATTGAAATTCTTGAAAAATCTATTAAAAAAAAAAAAGTCAGTGCCAAGATTTTCAATGAAATGGGAAGCTGCACCAACTTTGCAGTTCCTTTATACAATTCCTTGGATTGCATATACAATGGATATAAAAAGTGTACACACTCCTACAATGCCACTTTTTTGTGATGTGACACATCTAAAAACTAAAAAAATGTACAATAAGCTGGTTGCATAATTGTGCACATCCTTATACTAATACTTTTTTAAAGCACCCTTGGATTTAATTAAAGCATTCATTCTTCTTGGGTAGGAGTCTATCAGCATGGCACATCTTGACTTGACAATATTTGCCTCCTCTTCTTTGCAAAAGAAGTCTGTCCAGGCATAGCTTGTGCACAGCCCTCTTCTGGTCTTTAAGGCTCCTGCCTTGCAACCTTAGGCATAGTCCAGACATCAGTGAAGCTTGGTGGTGGCAGTATCATGTTTTGGGGTGGTTTTCTTCAGCTGGAATTGAAGCTTTAGTCAGGTTGGAGGGAATTATAAACAGTTCCACATGACACTGACACCAAGCATACATTCAAAGCAATAAAGTATTAATATAAGGGTGTGCATACTTGTGCAACCTGTTTATTGTACATTTTTTGATATTTTTTGGTTTGTTTTTAAATTGAATTGTACAGGTTATAGTTCACATTAAAGGTTGAAAACGTTTTGAAATGATTTATTGTGGTGTCATTTTTTTTAAATCACAAAAAACTGGCATTTTACCAGGGATGTGTACACATCTATACTGTATATGTTGGGTGACATCTCATTAGGAGACAATACAAATACAAAGTGTTATCTATTTTCTTTTGCAAAAGCCTCAACTGCTGCTACAAACTAGTAGGGAAAAGTTTACATTCCCACCCAGAAGAGCTTGGAAAGCCTGTGTCAGTTTGTTATGAGTTTGTTTGTTGTCCATAAAGGTTCACAATTGGTTTTTTGACCTTTTTGACCTGAACCTGGCTATTTAAACACCAAGTGCTTTTACTCCAGGTAAATGGTTCTCAAACTCCACCAGAACTTGGCTGCATGTATTTATTGCAACATCTGAAGCATCCAAATGTTCCACCTCTGTGTGTGAGGGTCAAAATAAATTCAGGTAATATTTCAGATAGCACAGTGACAGCCATTTCAGGTGCATGCAGCAACAATACAGCACTGTCATATGCAGTAATCAAACTGTGGACTTCTTTCCAATTCACTGCAATTTTTATATCTTCATACAAGCAGTTATTGACCTATTTATCAATGTGAGACACTGCAGAAATAGCCTATATTATTAAAATTCCTGCCTCTGTTCTGCTTAATTTAAATTCAAATCCTCCAAAACAATTCCATATGATGTTAGGTTATGTGTATGCAGATCATCAGGAGTTGTCTAGTTCATTGTCCTGTCACTAACCTGACATGTATATGGGTACAGAAAGTATTTTTCAGGGCAGCAACATAGCATAGCAGCACAGAAGGGGTTAATAATTGAGGGATCATTGTAATGTGTAAGAAGGGGGAAAAAATCTCAATCTGTGTTGAGTACTAGGCATTTTATTCATACAACATCTTCATTATTCTTATTAATCTTCCTCCTCCTTTTTTTGTCACACAGACTGTGAGTCGGCATTTCCGGAACATTCCTGTGAATGAGAAGGAAACTCTGGCCTACTTTATCTACATGGTAAAAAACAATCGAAGTCGCCTAGACCAGAAGTCGGAAAGCAGCAAACAGCTGGACGCATAGCCACAGAGACAATAGGACTTTAACCAGCTTTTATTGAAACCAATGAACTTGTAAATAGAGATAGTGTGGCTTCAGCTAAGCCACAAAACCTGTGCCATATCACCTTCTCATCAACAGAAAGGATGATGGTCTTTTATATATGGACAGTGTGCACTCTGCATGGATAAATCTGATGGGAGAAACATGGCCTCTTACTTTGTTTATGTATCGCAGGCATGTGCCATTCATATATAGCGCCTTGGACTTGCCATAAGGAAGTGAGAAGTGCTCTGCAAACAGATTGTTAACCTTCACAATAAAGTGTCAGCAAGAGGATCATCATATGGACCATCTCTTACCACTTCCACAAAATGCAGGACTGCCTTCCTGATTTTATCATCTTATATAATTGTTTATAGCAAACCCACATGGCATTACATTTTGGGCTTGGTGTTCTCTCATATACTTTTGTATAAAATAGTAAAGAGCATCAATCTTCAAACACAACTGGGTTTATATAAAAAGTACTGCGCTAACAGTGTACAGAGAACGGTAACTCATAGCAGCCAATCAGATGCAGTCAGATCAGCAGTGTATGGCTACTGCTTTGTGTACATTGTCCTTTGAAACTTAATAGAGACCACCACTTTTTTTAAAACGTGATTTTCCAGATATAAACAAACCTTATATTTACATGGACCTTCTTGCTGATGTGATAAAGATGGGTTGTTACCTCTCATATAGCCCTTTTGTAAACATTGCAGGACCCCCTTACTGTATAAAGTTCTTTATACTTTTCATTCCATCCACAAAATGGCAATGGTTTGTATAGAGAGACATGTAATGCCAGATATGACAGGCAATTGTAGCAGTCACAACTTATTCCGAGAGCTTGGTAGTAATGGTATTAGTTATTAAGCACTCGGTTAGGCCTTGTTTTCCATGGGCTTGAGCTTGTATAAGAACAGTAAGTACAGTGCAGGCCTGTAAGCTTTTCACTCATTTTCTATAGTTCTGTTAAAGCTGAACTTTAGGCACTTTTAAAACTTTCTGTGGGTTACCCTCACGCTGTAAGGATAAAATTCTGATATTTACCCATGTTACCATTAAAAAGCAGCTTTAACTAATGTATCCCTCATCCCCCTACTTCCCTAGCAGCCAGTGCTCTCCTCTTCTGTGTGAACTTCAAAGGTTCTAAAACCTGCTAGCAGCTTACTTAGTGACTGTCAGCACTCCTATCATAATCCGTATCCAAAGAATTGAACAAAGCTGCCTGAAGCTTGCCACTAGTTTGGTAATGCTGGTTGTATATATTGTTCTTATACGCCTTTTCCATTTAAATCAGGTCTATGCTCAAAATTGTTACATAAACATTGTAAGGAAAAGGACTGAAATACGCTGCTTCATGGGTTTTAGTCACATTACCAAAAGTTTAGGCACTTGATCACATGATCTCTGCTAAATGTTCGGACCAGCCTTTGTGGTTTCTGCAGAGATCACATGAAGCACCATTTTCCAGGAAGGGTAAAATATTTTAAGTACTTTTTTTTTTTTTTTTGTATATTTTCTGCCCCAGTCGCACTAGTGACAGAAATTTACATTTGAGTATATGGTCTCTCATGGTGCTCAGTTTCTTCAACAAATCACCTTTCAGTGAACTCACTAATGATCAGGGTTGGTTGTTGCGGTTTGCAGCCTGCTATGAAGACCCCTCCTATGAGGATGGTTTAAGATACCACCATCGTGTCCGTTCTTCATGATCAGCATCTCAAATTCTCAGCAATAAGTTGCAGTCTCACCAGACTTACCTTTGGTATTTTTCTGTGTTTTAATTCCCCTCCCCTCCCTAGATCTTTCCAAAGAACGATTTTAATGATCATTATGTGGTTATTTTTAACTAGGTTAAAATTCGTCCAGCTCCGACTAATTTATTTTGGCTACATGTTAAGGTTTTAAAAGGAGCTGGGGAAAGCTCTGTTTTTATTGTGTTTTTCCTTTTTGGAAAAATCTTTTTATTTTTTAACCTGGTGACACACTGTTCCCTTTTCTAAACCCATAATTAAACTTTCACTGTAGTTTGGTTTAAAGTGATGTCATGCTTGAAGTGAGATCTGCAGCCAGGTGTATTTGTGAGATATTGGTCAGCAGAAGGGTAATTATCTCCTGTTACGATTTAATTTATGTAACAATTTTCCTTTATTTAGCACCCCGTAGTAAAAAAAAGACCTTATTATCTGTTTAAAAAAAAACATGGGAAATCTAAAGTATTTTTCTTACTTTAGGTCTTTACCATGTACCTACTGGGATGAAGGGAGCTAAAACTACTTTAAATGTTGCTTCCCAGTGGATGCAGTAAAGAGTTTTGGCTGGAGCTGCACTTTAAGGTCAACTCATGTGGACAAGAAAAGTGTCACTACCTTGCAGCTGGACTTCCAAATAGTTTATTCTGCTCTATGCATCATCTGGCTTTGTAATTGCTTTAGTTTTTAAATAGACTTTAGAGGGCTGGTTTAATATTATCACTGCTCGGCATCCCCAGGAAATCTAAAAAGCCACTCTGTGAATATCCTAACAACCTACATTTGCTGATGTCTTCTAAAAATGCTACTTTCCTGCTCGTCCGGTTATCCAAGTGGCTTCAATGTCTAAAGTCTCAGTCCTGGAGCGTGTATGGTAGGCCAGCAGTAGAAACCATTAAGGGTCAGTGACTTAAATTATTTGAACCAAACTAGCCAGAGAAGTAACATTTTCACATGGAGGTTAGCAATGGTCATCCAGTGGCTGATAAGACAGTTTTGGTGTAGTGTCCAGTGGCTGGATCCTTATATAAATGTCCGGCTTGTACAAATACAGATTTATTTTACAAATCTCAATCCTGACATTATTTTAATGAAGCAGTTTGTCACGATTATTTTAAATGTTAACAAATATATCCAACTTCATCTGAGCAATGGATGAGTATAGAACCCCCATCTAAACCCTAGCATGATTTTGATGGGGAATTGTCTGTTATGTGCATCTCAGAGGGCTCTAGGGACTGTTTTGTTATAGATTCTGTGTAAAACTTCCACTTTGGAATTATCATTATCAGTGTGTGCATGCTTACGCACAGGATAGCATTATCAGAGCAGTTTTTATATGTGGATAGTATGAGAGCTTTGCTTTGTGGCCCATTCTTGATTGTTCTGCTGCATGACTGGTTCCAAACCCCCAAACATCTTAAAATCTTTTTACCCAAAGGAAACCTGAAAATTGCATTTCTATTATTGTATTCTGTTTTTAAGCCAGTAGGTGGCGCTTAAAGCATATTGTACTGTGTTTGATGGCTGCTGAGAATAGACAGACCCAGTCACTCATGTCTTAGACTTTTTGTGTTATATGTTTTTCCTTGGCCTATGCAGGCCACGTCTCTCAATGATCTTGCCATTTATTTTTTTGTCTATGTTATGTGCTGCTAGATTGCAAATCTGTGTCTGTCATGGGCAGGAAACCCTCTCATACGCACTACAATCAAGAATTACTCATGTCACAGAGCCCATCATTTAGTAAACTCTACATTTCATTTTAATATAACCATGCAAGTCCATCTGTGTGGTGAATAGCACTTGCTATGAAATAAAGATGTCTGAGGAATTCACCTTTTTTACCTGAATCACCATTCTGTGGAAATATCTATATGGAGGGGTTTTACCCACGTTTGTTTTAAAAATACAAGATGTAGTATATAGATCTTTATGTCTGCCAGACAAATATCTGTGTAGCTATGTATTATAGTGTTTGGAAATAAATACATCATCCTTTACTACTACTGTGTGTGGTTCTGTGCTCTTGGATTAAAGCTCAACTCCAGTCTGATATAGAAGGCACATAATGCAGTTCTGTATTCATTAGGCTATCCAGATTTGTCTTTCTTTTTTTTTTAATGCAAGCAGTTCCTGTACCTGGATTTACAGCAGGGTGATAGAGATGAGCTTATCAGTTTGCTGCCTCTTCTTTTACTGTCCAGTTGTCTGAGGGGTAAGATCTCACAAAGTGTCACCTAACTGCGTTATTTACCAATCAGTTCACCTTTCATATAGGGCTGTTCTGTGTGTTTAAAAAATTGGACAAAACTCAAAATCCTCATAAAAGCTTTTATTTCCATACACAAATGCATTGAAAAAACTGCACATTCTATTCCACATCAAAACATGCAAAATAAATGTATTAAATTTGTGTTATTTGTTTACAGAAAAAGGGGAAAAGAGAATATTAGGCTGTTCAAAATAATAGCAGTGTGCTATGTTGTAGGCAGCAAATGTTGTACATGCTGGTTATTGTGTTTTTCTCTGAATATTTGAGCAAAGTGCGGTATTCCAAACGTTGTTCACAAGAACCACTGTGCTTTAAATAAAAAGTTGGTTGAAAAGTTGAAAACGTAGCGAACTGCAGAAAATGATCAGCTGCTCATCTGAAATCACCTCCAATGCTTCAAAAAGACCATCAAAACCTGAAAGACTTGGAAGAAATTGGAAAACTACCATTCACATGAATAGAAGAAAAGCCAAAATGGCAAAGGCTCAGCTCCAGGAGCATCAATGAAGGTTACCTGTGAGTAATGTTACAATTAGAAGACGCTATGTGAAGCCAATCTATCAGCAAAATGAGGTTACAGCTTGCCACAAGAACACAATGACTGGCCTAAAGAGAAATGGCACAACATTTTATGAACTGATTAAAGCAAGGTTGTTCTTTCTGGCTCTAGGGGCCTCTGGCAATTTGTCAGACCACTTGCAGACAGTGAAACATGGTGGAGCAAGGATCATGATATAAAGATGATTCTCATACTTTGGGCCTATTTATTGCATACTAGGGATCATGGATCAGTTTTATTTCTGGCCCTTGAGATGGGTGTTTTAATAAGACAACATCTTGAAAACAGACCACCAAGATTAAAGTTATACAGGGGCCAGCCCTAACCCCAGATCTAATACAAAAGTTCTGGGGTGACAAAAAATGCTGTTTTTGAGGCACAACCAAGAAATGCAGAAGAATTGCAGAATTTAGTCAAATCATGGGTTGGAATGCCTGTTCATAGGTCCCAGAAGTTGGTTGACTCCATGCAACCCTGATGTGCAGCAGTTCTCAGAAACCAATGATTATACAACTAAATATTAGTTCTGTGATCCAAAGGAAATCAAAATCATGAAACATTTTTCAGTTTATACAGTGATTGATTTTTAAAGAATAATTCAGACACTGCTATTCATTTGTGTGTAAAGAAATTAAAGCTAATATAAGGATTTGAGCTTTATTCACTTTTTCACACACTGCTATTATTCTGAACACATATATTTAAGTAAATTTCTAAAGTCTATTTAAGTATATTAGTATTTCATATTTATTTACTATTGGTTGAGATCTATAGGCTAGCTATGTAACTGTAACCAAAACAAACCAGTAGAGGGCAACACTCACTAAGCCAATGTGTGAGATATCAGCATTTCTGGGTGTAAGCTAAATGGTGATCAGAGCCTCGGTGTAATGCTGGAATCTCCAACTAACAAATACTGTATATATATATATATACCCTGTAACCAATTCATTATAATGTAATGGTCGATCCTGGGACCCTGCTAGACAAGAGTGCTAGCCAGTGTGCCACCTTTGTGTTGTTTTCCACGTTTGTGTGTCAAGGTGCACTGTGCTAAGAAAACAAATAAATATAGAATGAGCGCTCTCGTCATAGGATGCACTATTTCTGACAAGGCAACACACCAGACTGCTGCAGTAAGGTATATAAGCTGCCATTTAGAATAAAGGGGAACACACTGTAAACACACAGAGGATTTGGGTTATAATCTGGTGCAGTAAGGTGCATTATAACTGGTTTGATCACATTACAGCAATGCAAGGGTATGATTCCAGATTAGATGTTCTTTTTTTGTTTTGTTTGTGAAAGCATGCGTGCAATAAATTACATTATAAAGATACCTTACCATGCGTTATCTGGATTGGTTCACTTAGCTAAAACCAGAGAACAGTGTTATTGAACCCTAGAATTTGGATCTTAAAATATCTCTTTTACTTTTTTTTTAATTCTTTTCCTTATGTGATACTATAGAATTGGGCCTAATCTACCAAACCAAGGGGCTGTGCAAGGCTTGTAAAATCAGTTACGGTAAAGGAAGTGCAGGTAACGTTTTTACTTAGCAGGACAATAAAAGTTTCTCCCTGAGATAACAAAATAATTTGTTTCAGATTGCTGCCGTTTCCTTATAAATTCATTATATACATTACAGTAGCTTTAAAATTGCCGCCCCTCATCATTCAGTGCTGATGGCTCTGCCAGTGTCATTGGCACTCTCCTCTCTCTATGGCCAATCATAGATCTATATATTCTGTATTATAGACCCAGAATGAAATGTGTTCTGTGATTGGCCAAGAAGAAAACAACACTGTCAGCACTGACTAGCAGCCACAGCTCGTATCCAGAGCCGCTGTACTGTGGGGACAGTGGGCGGCAGTCACCTGGACATTACCTGTTACCTTAAAAAGAGATACATTTTATGGAGAAGTGCTATACTTCAAAGTAAAAAACAAAAAAGTCCTAGTGTCCTTGAAAGAGGAAATTACACCTAAAATGGATGACTAGCTTTATACACACAGTTACCTGAATACAAAAAAAAAAAACAATCCACTGTAAATAATAAAAAATGTGAAAAAGCATCTATATATACAGTGTACAGAGTTTTGGGGCCAAGCTTTAATAAAAAATCCATGGATTTGGGTGCAAAGTTCCCTTAGCCTGTAACAATTATTAAGATGCAATAACCTGAATTTAAACTGCGTTCTACTTTTGAGATTTGGGAATAAAATGTAATGTTCTGGCACCTCTTGAGGGAGCAGAAGATGACAAATGTGCATACAAACAATGATACTGGAGGATAAGGGAGTCCTGCATACACAATATGTAAGGGGCATAGGACTGTTGCTAATAACTAATAGTTAAGAAAAATAGGAAGATGTGTAGGCAAGTTTGAAGAAGTGTGTTTTAAAGACCATATAAATGTAGGAACTGACCATTCCAAAGATTAGGGGCATCCTTAGAGAAGTCTTAGACCAGTTCATAGGAAGAGTTGTGATGTATACACTGGGCTGGATTTAGGTAGGCCAGCAAACCTGGAATGGATTTCTTAAAAATCATTTGCTGTTATCTCACAAATGTTTGTATTCCTGGACCAGATCCATTCCAGGTTTGCTGGATCACACAGGTTCTCCTCTAGTCTATCTTCTCCAGACTTGGAAAGCTTTATTAAATCATGCCACTGTGTCCATGCTTGGGTATTTTTCAAAACACATCCTGGGATGACAGTGTGGCTTTGTGTTTTGTGAATTGACAGATGAAGTGGGCTGAAAGATAACACCCATCCAGGTGTCTACCAAGCATGCATGTGATGATATCGCAGGTAGACCAAAAGTACAACTAGAGCTATACTACCTGGTATCACTCTACTTTTAAGGGATTTAAAGAAAGCCATTATGGAATGACCACAGGGTAACAATATTCAGCTGCTATCCTATGTAAAATATTGGTGCACGGAGTTGGGCTAACGCTGCCTAACATCCTTTGATGATGGACCAGTGTAAGTTATGGCCACCTTTAACGTTAGCCTTATCTGGAGTTTGATCTCTGTAAATGGCACATGGATCATTGCTGTTGTCTGGCTAAGGTCTCCACAACTAATGACTCATTTACAACCCCTGGAGTGTATAGTGAATTCTGAAGCCCCCACACCAAGGGGGTGATTTATGGACAAACCTTTGTTACTGCTAATAAAAGATCAATTGAGGATTATTGGGAGAATAAAATTTTCCTCCAAATAGGTGGTCTGTAGCACCCTATCCTAATCGTTTTCTATAAGATAAATACAATTGCCTGATGGTCCATTTGTGTGTAGGATCCTGGTGGCCAGCATTGATGATTAAAAAAAACATCAGCAGATGTTAGGTTTAATGAAAACCGCATATCACAAGGATCAGTAGATCTGGAGATTGAGGCAGTTCAAGATACGGAATATTCAGTCCCCTTTTTTTTCCTGTCCAGCAGGGCCCAACCCATTTCTAGCTTCCAAACCTTCCTCTTCTTCATGCTAACTATAAGTGGCCCTACTGAGCAATGTAAAGGCTGAAGAGGTGGAACCAAGCCCAACTTTTATAGGAACAGTGTACAACTTCAGCTATCAATATTTCTGCATCTTTTGAATATTTTGCTATATAGTTTTCACTGAATGTATTCATCGTTTATTCAGAATATGAATGAATGAATTGCCCAGGTTTGAGACAGGTTAACTATAAGTCAGCTCCAAGCTAGGCTTCTATTAGGATGTGTCCTACCTATGTTTGTTTATTTAATGAAAGGTAAAAGAAAGTCCCTCAGATTAGAGTAATTTACTGCTGATAGGGTATGATGCATCCCATGGGGAAGTTCACTCCTGCTTAATGAGGCTGCCTGCAAGTGATTGATATCTGCTCTCACTGTGACATCATGCCAAAAGTCAGACTGGCTGCTAATAAAATCAGCCCCCCACCTACAAGTCATTATTGCTCCAGTGCCCCTGTGATGGGCAGGTCATCAGCTCTAAGTGGTGGTCTGTCAGTTGTGCCCAGCTCGTTTTTTTTTTTGTAACAATTGAATTAAGGTACTAAATGTTGTTTGATTACTTTTTTAAGTTAAAATTTAATGCAGACACCACCTGTTTATGAAAGTTTAAAGAATTTATGGCCAAGGTGCTCTTTGGAAACCAGAAGACTATGCTCTGATTGCTATTAAAGAAAAGAAGTTGTTCTGTACGTGTGGGGGGGGTCTCAGACTCATGAAACTCCTATTATTCTGAAGTATTTATGCCCATACATGGGTTCAAATCTTTTAATCTGCTGTACATTTACTGCAAATTTATATATAGGTTTATTTGAATCTTTTCTTCAGTATATATAAAAAGATTTCCTGAAGAATAGATCCAATTTTTCCTGCTAGCATCTTCCTATACGTAATTTCTCCAAAGGGTATCACCAAACCTTCTGCATATATTTACATTTTTAAAGTCAATTTTTTTTTAGTTTTGTATGCAGTAAAACATGGTTGGGACCTCTGTAGGATTATGTTTACGCTATCCCTTTGCTGAGATTTCCTTTTATTACCTGTCCCAGAGACACAACAGGAAGTGAGAAGAATTCTCTCCAAATTTCCTCTTATATCTCCTAAGATTTTCTCTAAGATCTTCAGTGACAACTGTAAAGTTTGGATTTTTAAAATCTTTTTCTGTCACCAGGTACATTAGAGAGGGGCATCTTCCCAGTGGTAACACACAACAAAGAAAAAAGTTGTAATCCTTCCCTACTCCAAAAGAATAAATTAAATAAATAGGTTTTTCTTTAAATATCCTTCTGATCATCTGATTCAGCGGCATTACCTGCTGTCTATCTCTCTCACCCTTCTTCATAGGCTAAACTTGACACTCAACAGGTGGCACTAGTAATGTTTAGGGATGTTCCATCAGGTACCTAGTTTTTAAAATGTTTAATATTACACTAAAAAATAATAATGTTTCTGCCACCACACCTAAAGATGGCTTAGCTGAAATGTAATATAGTATCTGTTTGTTCTTGAGTTTAGATACAAAATATTCTGTTATGGACAGCTGATATTGACACAATTCAAATGCCCACAAAGATCTGTGCCAGCTAAAGCTTCCCTAAACATGGATTGCTATATCCTAGAGCAGGGGTGTCAAACTAAGATACACAGTGGGCCAAAATAAAAAAAAATAAACCTTGAAATGTATTGAAAAAATTGAGATGCAAGTGATGCTGGGAAATGTGGTAGCGGCGCTATTTCAATGCAGTGGTGGGCCATCTGCAGTTCATATTTAGGATTCCTTTGGGGGCCAAAAAAAAGGATGTTGCAGGCCACATTTGGCCCTCGGGCCAGAGTTTGGCATCCCCTGTCCTAGAGGGATTCTAATCATATTGCTACTCCCTGATTGAGCCTTGGCCAGCTGAGTTTGTAGGTACCCCATTGCCCACAGATATTATTTTGTTCCTGCTACAAATGGTAAGATTAGAAAACTATCTATTGCATCCCCAAAACTTCATCTTCCCAAGTTCTTTTTGGCCAGGATGTCACAAGAATTAGCCTATAACTGCTTTTATCCATCACAGGCAAAGATAACATATCAGTAATTGAAGAACTTTGCATTTCCAACTCTACAAACTGGTGGGTTCTTTGGCTTAACCAGATGACCCCAAAACTGCTTCCCCATGCAGCCCCCAGTCTTCTGGTGTAAAGGTTGGTATTTATTTGGCTCCGCAATGTCTGGGCTATATGATGCATGTTAACTCTTTCCTAACCACTAACAAGATAAGAGAAGATTACCAGGAGATCAGATAAACAGATCTATGGAGCTTGCTGGAAGGTAGTATAGACCACAGGTTCTCAGCTAGGGGTACATGTGCCACAGGGGGGAAATTCTGTTCAAGGGGTTGGGATAATGTAAATTATTCCTGGTTTAGTGTTTTAGCAAATGTTAATATTTAGATAGTGAAAGATAACAGAACTCCGGGGTTTTGTAGGAGCATCAGGGAATGCAATGGAATAGTCATTGCTACCTTTGGTAGACCATATTACTGATACACATTCAGATCGGATCAGCTACATAGATGTTACAAGAATGGTTTTACATTATGCCATTAAGTCTTCAGGGCAATGCAATCCATTGAAAACCAATTATTTTATATGAAAGGTATCTCACCACACAGCAGCAATCCTGGCTGAAAAAGTACATCTTTGTCCAGGGCAGATTAAGCCAAGAAGTTAGCCATAGATTCATGCTTGATCCAGCAAATAATCAAAATTTTCCTAATCAAAAATCCACTAAGGAATATTATTTGTTTTACCTTCTTCCACCACTTGATATAGAACAGATGTTAGCAGAAATTTGATCAATACCTGATTGGAATGCCACCACTGTGGGCTTTATACCACTCAATGAAGTACAAAGCTATGTGGCCATCAATCACCCGCCACTTCTGCCCTCACTGGACTGATAAAAAGACTTGCCTTTCCCAATCAACGTTCAATCGATTCTTCACTCAAAAAAACAATCATGAAAAGGTCCAAGGTTTTAATAGATTTTATTTGGATGCAATGTATTTATCCAACTTAATGTTTAATTTTTTCCTATATATTGTATAATGTATGCCTGGCTAAAGCCAACCAACACTGGAACATTTAATAATACAAATACATTGCTTTTCTTTAATTCTGTATAAATATATATATTCATGCTAAGATGTCCTCTCACATTCACTAACATTGCCTTCATCTCCTTTTTCCAGCTGGACAGGAGTATTGCTACTTTATGTATTTGTCCTAAACCTGAATGTTTCCACTCCCCTGCCATAATTTATGCCTAAAGTCACCAAAATAAGGGCTCTGTTTATAAAACAGGGAATCTAACATTCCCTCAAACATCTCCTGGTGAGAATCAATAACTGCCATTGAAATACATGGACATGGAAGATTCCCAAGAGGGATTGTTGAGGGAATGTCTGATTCTCTGTTTTATAATTAGATGTTATTGTGTTGTTGCAAACTACCCGTTTCTTTATAAGTTATGCTAAATAGCTTCTTTTAACTTTTTTGACTATAGAACAAAACAACTCAAATGGAATTTTTTTGGCATCAGAAATTCAGATACATATACTGTACATTTTTTTACTAAAATGTGCCATGATTGTGCAAATAAAAAAAGGTATATTATATCCACATGATTACAAAATTACAAAATCTACAATACAATTACGCTAAATCTGCTTTTTCTATAGTTTAAAAGTATTTAGGCGACATGACATCAGCTATAAGATACAATAAAGCCCTCCATTCTTTTTTTTTTTAGCTTGGGATGTAGTTTGAAGATTTAAAATAATTTATTTATTTAGTTGTATTTTTTTCATGATTATTATTATCATGCATCCATATTGCATCCAGCAGACTGCACTTTGCTGCTGATTTTCCTGGACAATTTTTGGGTGAGAGAATTAACCTAACGGTGTTTTGAGAGGGAACCAGAGTGCCCAGAGGTAATCCATGCAGCCACAGTTTAAGATAACATATTTTATATGTGACATTCTGATTTGGTCATCTGCCCATTTATTTCTATGACGCCATATGAGGGTGTCCAATGACAGATGTCTCACCAGAAAGCAATGGTAGATCACATCTCCCCATCATTGAATGAATTGTGAGTTGATAAAGATATGATTCACGTGGTATCTCTGGATTTTTTTGTACTAGAAACTGTATGGTAGTGATCTCTCTGTATGGTAGTGATCAAGCAGTCATTACTCAGCATGGTCACATCTTAGTTTTATCGAATTGCACTGTGTCCAATCCAAGCAGTGTGTTTGTATTGGAAATATTCTGCTCAGATAGCCCATACTTCAAATGCTTTCTGTCTCTAAAATTAGACTGCACTACGCTAAACTAGCAGCAAGTCCACCAGCAGTGGCTGACCTGACTCATGACATGCTCATTTTATTATACTTTGTCCACTTTTCTACCCAGTAACCCGCTTGTTTTATTACATTGTAACTAGATCAAGAACAATAACTTTTACCTTAATAATCAACCTGTATTTAGAGCATAATGGCTCTACAGAACAAAGTGCAGCTATCTCATTTGTCCTAAACAATCCTACCCTTACCCCATTATATTTATAAATGCCTGTTGGTTGCAGCTCCTCTGTTTACATTCAGCACTATCCTTATCAAACCTGTATGTTATAGGATATAGACTTCCATGGCAGCGGTCACCAACCAGTGGTCCTCAAGAAAAGTTTGGTGGTCCACAGAATTTTTATGTTTTAATAATAAATATTGCACTAAATTCATGACCTGTACTAGAAACAGAAAAACAAGGGAGGTGGAGCATGACATCAGTGTGGTCCTAAGTTGTGTTAGGCAAGCCGTACGCTTCAGTATTGTTTCCACCATTACAACAGTCACCCCGCTCTGCGAATACCAATTCTCATCCAATTGTTTTATTTTGTTTATTTCTCAGATGCTCTCCAATGGTAAGTAGGACTTTACTGTGTATTTTATTTAACTGTTAGATTTAATGGCATCAAAAAGTTTGAGTTTGATAACTATCATTTTTCGTTTGGTCCTAGATTCAAATAAAATAAACTTATAATGAATGAGAAAAAGCAAACAAATATTTAGCATTTCTTTAGTAATACCAAAGATAATGCAACTAATGATAATAGTAACAATAGTAATATTTCACTTATGAGCTGATCCATGAATCAGCTATGAGCCATGAGCTGATCAATGAATCAGAGCCTCCACAGTTCTTGTCAGGCACCATTAGGAAGATCATTATTTTACAAATGTATTTATCTATTAAAAAAAAATCATATTAATGGTCCGCGGGATTTAAAATGAAGAATTTAGTGGTCTGTGAGGTCCAAAAGGTTGGCAACCACTGGTCTATAGGACTGTCACTGTTCAACTATCTTTCCAGAAATCTACAGGGTTGTAATAAGCAGCACCACCAGGATCAAGATGAATGTAAACAGAGGAACCAAATGCCAATGGCCAAATGCGACTGATTGGGCACTGAATTTTTGGGCATGACTATGGTAATTCAAATGTACTTCTTTTGGAACCAAATCCTTTCTGAACCATTGTTACTCTTGCCCTCTTTTTTTGTTATGATATATAAATTTATATTTTGACGTGACCGCTAAAAAAAATGAACAATTTAATTACCAAAACTCTGACTAATGAGACTGCACACAATATAGTTATGAAATAGCATGGGCAACCGTTCAGGTATTATATGTATGGGCTGCACTTATTTTTAATACGCTTTAAAAGATTTTCTTTTAATCTTTTTTTTCTGATATTTTTGCACCACTCATTTTCCATACAATAGCGTGTGATCGTTATAAGTTTGTGGACAGCAGCCTAATGATGACTATAGTTTTCCATAGAGGAGCACCTAATAAAAACAATAAGGTATATTCATTAACGGATGTGTATAAAATCAAAGTGCTCCTAATATTTAACACTTAATATCCTTTCAGAATGAAAAGCAGATCCCTTTCTTGGCATTCCGTAGAACGCACACCAAACTGCCAACTTGTTTGAAACTGCACAATAAAAAATGTATTTTGGTCCAATAAGCTTAAATGCAACCAAAGTTTATCACAAATAGGAAGTGTTTCAGGGCAACATACCTTAATCAGCAATTCAGGGCAACATAACTAAAAACCTGGTTAGGAATATTTTTTTTAATGTACAGTACTCCATAATTTGTTGGCGCTATATAAATATTGTTTATTAATATAATTATTAATAATATTAAACATATTACCAACACCACACCACCAAAACTAAAAATGAAAACACTTATGGGGAACAATATGTTGCACAGAATGCAGTTACTCTGACCCACTGACATCGAAGCATTACTTCCCTTATAGGAAACACAGGCAATCTACTGAATGCTTTGTGGATATTCACATAAAATAAATCATTATTTTGGTTTAGTTTGTGGATGCAGCAGTATCCATGGGCCCCGGTACAACTCTCAAAGTTCGGGGCCAGGCTGGGTGTCAATACATGGTCAGCAAAATAGCCAGCAATACACCTACCTGCTGGGCAGTAAAGGACCCAGCAGAGAGAATTCTGTAGGTTGCCACTTAGGCTGGGTCTACATGGACGGTTTTAAAAACGCATTTAAACGTTCCTATCACATTTATGTGTTTTTATGCACTTTGCCTTTAAACCGATGGGAAACACTGGAAAACGTCAATGCCACATTTTACCGTGTTTACGTTTCAAATACTTATAAATGCGGGAAAATGCCCAAATCGAAATCAATGGACGCGTTTACCTGCGCTTACCCGCGTTAACCCTGCATTTTATTTTTGTTGCAAGGAGCATTATCGATAACGTCCAAAAATGCGCCTCAAAGAAATGCTTTGTGTAGATTAACCTATTGGAATGCATGGAAATTTCAAACATGTGCTTTTAAAGACTCAGGTTAAACGCTGGGGAAAACATCCGTGTAGACCTATTCACGATTATTTTGAACGAATGTATAGTGAATGATTCTGTATATGTTGTAACAATACGATCGTTCAAATATAATCCACCAATAACGTACACACACTAGATATGATTGTTTGAGCGCTGCAGGAAGTGACATGTACAGGAGAAAGTGTACTGCAGAACCATCCACGATCACTGAATGACTGTACACACAATAGATAGAGAACAATTGTGGCCCAATCAGATCCACCGGGATGGTCGTTCGTTTCCAGTGACATTCCTCATTCATTTGCATTGTTGGTTTGTCAGTGTGCATTTTTTTTGTTAACGATTATCGGACGACTGATTATTATAATAAGATCCGCATTTTACCCAAACTTTTTTTATAGGTTAATAGACCTGATTTACTAAAGCGCTCCAAGACTGAATAAAATGGGCTATCATGGGAGAACCTAGGTGATCCAGCAAACCTGGTCCAGGACTGAATACATTTGCCAACTAACTTCCTTTTTGCTCCTTCCTTGGCTGCTTTATAATAAGTTATGTAGGGAGCTAAGGGGAGGGGCAGAGAAGCTGGGCCAACACTGACAGTGATTAGACACTCCCAGAAGAAAAAAGATGAGCAATGAGGAAGGAAGCTGTGCTAGGAGACTGACTCACCCCTTCATTTTCTCTAATGATTACTGTCACTGTAATAAAAAGTGATACAATATTCTAAAAATTGGAGTTGTTATTAGAGCAATAGATGAGGAAGAGTTCTCCATTGGGAATAACTGTTCCTGTGACAACTCCCAATGATCTTTAATTTGGGAATATTTCCTGTTTCATCAGCAGGACAGAAAGTTTGGAGAAATCTCCCCAAGCTGGAAGCTTACAGCAAGAAAGTTTTGTCTTCAACATTTCAATAATTAGCGCCTAGGAACTCTTTATTATATAAAGCCATAAGTGGCTTATCCTACATTTCCTGACTGTATCTTGACAGTCATTCAGCAGGGATGTTGATTGCTCTATCTGACTTTCACATAGCCACAAAGGAAACATTCTACAGGGCTGCCTATAAAATATCACCTGGTAAAGCCGAGCAGAAAGTATACAACTGAGAAATGTGACCTTCAATCACCTTTATAATAAAGAAAAGCAAATCAGGCCCTCCCTAATATTACTCCACAATTTCCCTTTAACCGCCTATTTAATCATCGCCGTTCTCTTCTGCAGGAGGTTTTGGCAA
Organism: Pyxicephalus adspersus; assembly: GCF_032062135.1. Lineage (NCBI taxonomy): Eukaryota > Metazoa > Chordata > Amphibia > Anura > Pyxicephalidae > Pyxicephalus > Pyxicephalus adspersus. The sequence goes on from NC_092859.1 coordinate 38,591,015, forward strand.
AATTGCACTTACACCAAGCCTGACAATGTTCTCCGGTTACATGTTATAACACTGATAACGTCCATTTCACCTGCGTTATAGGTAAATGATTTTATTAATGATGTACGCTGTGCTTATTCCCTGAGTGGAGATAATCTGTGTCCTAATACGGAGCTGCACGTTGTGTTCTCCCGCAGGCAGCTACTGCCATTTTGTCACATTTGAACCTCAGCGCTAATATGTCAAGTTCTGGCAGTTCCCTTCCACTCGGCACACAATACAAAGTGCTTTGCAGGCCCTCTGGGTCTTTGGGCCGAGCTCTTTGCAGTCCCAGTGTGATCGTTACCAGCGAGGTGTTTTTCCTCATTAAAACGGTTTCGTTTTTTTGATCTAATTTTCCTAGGCTTTTTCTTTGCGTCTGTTATTTATTCCCCAGCCTCTCGAGAACGGGGGGGCTTTATAAAGGCCAGATTGTTTTGTACAAGCTGCAGTTAGGCTTAGGATAAAGGTTCCTTTGAGTTTGCCACATTAACACTAATGGGCCTTCCACCTCAAGCACTAAAACGCACTGCAGGATGGACTGTTAGGTTATGAAACCGGGACTCTGACACTCCCTACCTGGGCTGGGGCCTATTATCGAGAGTAAAGGAAAACTTCTAGATTTGTGTGATGTAACATAAAATATACACGCCACCATTAAAGCAGCATGGTAGCTATTTAACTGGAGGGCGTGGGAGAATTGGGAAGGCAAAGTCATGGGCCAGAGTAAGTGCTGCTGCCAGGGTTTTAATGGGCAACTATTGTTTATGGTCAACAAGTCCATTTTTTATTATTACTGTATCAGCTGCTCTTGTGATTAGTTTTGCTAGTTATACAATATTTTCCATAGTGATGGTTTTGTCCTGATTTTTAGTGCAGTTAACAACCTTGTTGCTGATTCCACACATTGTTAGTAAGTGGTTTTCTACATACATACGCCCCAATAATTTTTGCTGAATGTGATTAGTAATTAGTAATAGTTCTTGGCAAAGAAATCATTTTTCTGTTCTACTGATAGAAAGGGACCAGCAGAGAAATCAACAATGATTGTTAGCAATTGGTTCTAGGTGATATGGTATGGTCCATCACTAAATACCTTGGGGCCACTGTACAGATGCTAAATTTATGCCCAAGAAATGATCACAATCTAGCATGTGTACAAGGCTTTACACTTTATCTCTTACAGAGATCACTATACCCCTGCTGACAATGCTATTATCTGTCTGGAACACTGTTATTTAATCAAAGGCTTTGTACACACATGCAATAATTGTCATTGCAAAACGAACGATTGATGACCAATCAACGATTATGCACGAATATTTTGAAATATAATTTCATTATAATTCCAATATTATATTCAAATATAATCCACCAATAATGTACACACACCAGATACGATTGTTTCATTGATGCAGAAAGTGACGTGTACTAGAGGAGGTGTACTGCAGAACCATCCACCATCACTGAACGACCGTAACACAGATTGCGAACGATTGACGCCCAATCAGATCCCCTGGGACAATCGTTAGTTTCCAGGCAACATTCCTCGTTCATTGGCATCGTTGGCCAGTCATTGTGCACTTTTTTTTGTTAAAGATTATCGGCCGATCGGTCGTCAATCATTCATTTCCAATGACATTATTGCACGTGTGTACGTAGCCAGCATTTCGTGGAGCTTTAGGGTTCCTCCAGAGGTTGCTAGGGGTTCCTTAAGCAATGAGTAATTTGTGCCTCTCAGGTCAATCTAACTAATACCAATAATCATTTGGCTGTAAGGGTGCCATTCTTCCCACTGGTGAGCAGTGTAGAAATTTTTCTTACCACCACCACATGTACTGTGAGCTGTGGATACAGTAATTAGGTTAAGTAGTAAGTAGGCTATAGCTGAAAGTTATTTCAAAGGTTCCACCATGGTAAAAAAATAGGGAAGCTTCTGTAGTCCTCAGAGATAACTTGGAACAATGTAAGTGAGAGCATCACTGGAAGTGCTGGCAGGATCAACGGGTTATTTTTGCACTTATCAAACAGGCATAATAAAACACTTTTAGTTGTATGTTTAGCACATGGGTAGCAATTATAAGAAATTCATTGTTAGAGTTTTTTACAGTTTGGACTGAATCAGTGCTTTGCCCACACTTCCTTTTTGCTCCCCTTTCTCTCCTTTCAGTTGTCAGGTGTCAAAGTGAAGTCCCATGTAAGCCATGAATTCAGGCCCAGATATGGATAATGAAACCTTTGTTGCAGCCACAATTTGCCCAGCTCTGACACATGGGTTTGGAACTTGCCCCTATATACCATGATATATCATATATTCATGCGGCTCCCAGTGCTGGACAGAACAATAGGGAAAGCTAGGGGCCATTTCAGATCCACAGTGATCCACAGTAACTATAATCCCATCCTTTCCAATGCAAGTGAATAGGATTGGTTGGGAACCATTTTTTGCACATTTTCTGCTTGTGGCTGTGGCAGATTATGACTCAAGACTAAAGACGACAAGTGGCTTTTGACTGCACAGTTGCCTAAAGACTTACAATACAACTGTACCTGCATACAAAGGTGGTTACCTGTGGTCACGTTTGTGATTCTTCCCGGCAATATAAGAGGCATTCTTCATATTGAGCACCTGGCGAATGTCCTGTAAGATGTGGATTTAGTAATTATAGCAGGGGTTCCCTAACATCTAAAAGTTATTGCAGGAGCTTCCCCTTGTATTCAAAAAGGGGAGAAAAGCTGCTGTAGGAAATCAGTTACCTGGCAATCAGCTACTCAAGGAAGACAAATGAAGCAGACAAAAAACTGCTGCAATTCCTACAAGAGCTATAGAATATATTTTTGTTGCTTTCGTCCTATTGAATTACAGTATTGTTTGTGTTGCAGTTGTATGTAAAATCTTATAATTTTCTTCTGTATTGATTTATTAATAATTCCCCCTTTCACACCCCAGCCTGTCCTCCTCCGCCTGTTCTTTCACAGCTCCTCTCTCTCCCTTCGCCTTGTGTTTCATGTCAGATAACGCATGCAAGCGAAGCATAAAAGTTAATTGAAGGATTTACAAGTTCTGCTTTTATTTGCTTTAAATCTGGGTTAGATCTAAACGCCTTAATAAGGTGTCTGTCTGTTTAGATCACTTCCCCTCATCCCCCTGCCCTGACAGATCTGGGGGTGGCCTGGGAAACAGAGGCCTGCACAGCCCTAAGGGATAATAGTAAGGTCCAAATCGCAAGTCATTCCCCTTCCTTTCTTGGTATCAAGTCCTGTTCAGTCACCTCCTTCCAGATGGGAGCTCCTCGCAGCCTCTAATCTCTATTCTAATCCTGAATAGATCTGGCATGAAGGGTATTTGCACCTACAAACAGGCATATGGTAGCAGAAGTTCACTAATAAGAGTCCCCACCATTCTCGTCTAACTAGAAAAAAAAGCGCGTTTTTAGTTTTGGACAGACTAGGAAATGCTAGAACCTTTGTATTTTTTCCGGTGCTGTTTATATTGGGAGACTTTCCCTCGATGCCTAGTTCTCTTGTGTGATCGTAATTATAAGACTTTTAAAATGGTGAAGGGTGAGAACCCTTGTCATGTTTTTTTGTTGTTTTTTGGTTCCAATGCAGGCATATTATCACTCCCTCAATAGTCACCTAAGCATAAAATATTCAGCAGATCCAGAGATAGAAGTAGATAACTGCGAATCAGTCTGTGCCATGCCCACATCCATCTACTGATTGATTCTTTAATGTGATGGGAGACACAAGTCTTAAGAGGGAAGACAGCGGCAGCTTTTACAAGAAAAGTCAAAATTTCAATAATTCTGCTGCCTATGGATCTGAATCAACTGATTGTTTCAACATAAAGTTTTTTAATAATGGAAGACTGCATTTGTTTATGTTTGTTCTGTATTTAGTTACTTTGTCTAAGTTTGTGGCACATGTACTTTAAAGCATATATATATATATATATATATATATATATATATATAATTATTATATATATCTATTAATTTTTAACAATAAACAGTGTCCAAATACAGAGCTGCCAACTCCATGCAGATACACAGACTTTTGAGTTTAAAAGAAACCCTTTATTGGCTAACATAAATTATTAAAATGCCTTAGGCTCCTTTTTCAAAGATTTTATATTTTGGTTTGTATAAGATAAAGTAAAAAAAACCTAAACAGTCCCAGCTACAGTATATCCGCATTGTTTTAGTCTCCTCTGCATACTGCGATACTACTATGCACATACAAATGTCACAGTTCTACATTGCCTGTGTGTGTCCTTATTTGCCTCTGTACAAGGTTAGGATACAGTGAATTGCCAGTCCTCGATGGATCTTATGAAGGATACCAATTTCCGCTAGTGTATGGACAAGTATATGTATGTGGACATTGCACATATGAAACAGCACTGTCTTGTGCACTGTGGGATGACATCACAATATGTCTGGAATGATGTCATACACAAAGGTATCCTGTGTGGAGTTCAGGTTTGTATTGCTGTTTCCATATTACAAGATCTCGCCTGACAACCAGTCCCCAAGATGGCCAGTTCCATGCTTGCCGCCATAAAAATACATTTAGACAGAGTAACATTTTCACTTTGAATTGCCCATAATGGAGATCCAATTGTGTGTGTATTGTGCAGATTTCACCTTCCATCCTGCTTAGGTGACTATTTAGGGAGTGATAACATGTCACCGATGTGACCAGAAACAAAAATGAAAGCCCGTTAAAGATTGCATGTGGATTGTTTTTATGAATTTCACAAAAACTCAAATACCACATTTAGATTTATGGGGGTAAGAGGAGAAATTACTGCTTGATTATATAAAATACCCATAGCAGTGATCTCTTCACTGGGATGTGTGTATTGTATAGTTTGTGTGTATGTGTGTATTTCTGATTTCAGTTTGTGCAATAAAATAAATAATAACAGCAGCAAATGCATAAGCTGCAGAAAAGGTATGTATGTGTGTGTGTATATATATATATATATATATATATATATACATATAACGTTAATTTGTTCTAATAAATGCACGCAAATGTCCAGGCTGCAAAATAACATAGAATTCATAAATTCCCAATTCCCGGCTTTAAAAGCGGTGTGATTATTCGCTCTTCAAATAGTGATGCATACATTCAAACTCATGATCATCACCATAAATACAAAAATACAAACACACACATGCCAAATATATAAATGACTAAACATAAAAATCCCCACTACAGCAAGAAAATCCAGAATTCTACAAAATGTAAAGTATGCAATGTTTTTTTTTTTCCTTGCAGAAAGAAACCCTGACTTGATATTTAGCAATCTTTCCTGCAAAGTTATTAGTTAAACCCATGACAGCATTGACAGCTTACAATCCACTATTCAACTCAACACAAATAAATAGTTAAAAACACCTGACAAATTTACCCTTGAAAAATATTTTCTTTTTTTATTATTTACAAACACAAGACAAAAAATAGATATTCTGCTCAAATTAGCTGAAATTAAGAATCCAATTAATAATGAAGAATAGGAAGGGTACAATGTGTGAAAGGAAGAACCCTCTTACAGGAAATCAGCACGTTATAAAAATATATCAACACTCTGCCTCCAATTTACTGACCATTTTATGAACCTGAACCAGTTACAGAATTGTATCCCTGACACAATAAAATAATAATAATTAAACAAAAAAGAAGCAAGCAAAGCTTTGAGTGAAAATGAATTTTGGTTAAAGAGGCAATACAGTTTTGGAGAGACTGTCCATGACCACTATTTTAATAATCTACACATAGATATTTATATTGATTGCACAAAAAGTAGCTCACAGTGCTCAAAAATCTTAATAATAACCACATATTAAGATGAAGGATATTACCAGTATTTGTTGTTGGGAACATGTTTCAATTCTGTGTCTATATAGCAATGCAAAAATGTTTGCAAAAAAAATTGCTCAAGCATATAAGTGTGTAATAATAAGCATTACAAAAAAAAGAAACAAAAATAAGATCCCTGAGTCATAGTAACAATATATAAATGGTCCAAACTTTTAAATTGCTATATACATTCTCTGTTTCTTTACATATAGATCGATTGAAGACAGTTTATAATTTGCAGACTTTTCACGCAAACACATGTTAATCATTTGTGCACAATTCTGTCCTCACAAGAGAAAAAAAATCTACAATTGTCCATAGAAATAGATTTTTTTTAATTGCACATAAGTTTGTCTGTCCTTTCCTACCCAGCCTGAAGAGGAGTGCTCAGTGATTCGATTCCAATTGCCTTTAGGACGCTTACAGTGCATTCAGGGTAATTAAGGCAAAGTTTATGGGTTCAGTTCTAAGGCCCAGACCTGTTGCGGCCACCCTGTCCGACCCTTCAGCTTCTTCTCTCCTGCTGGACTATTACCCCAGAATCCTTCACTTTGCTGAAAAGAAAAAAAAAGAGAATTGATTAACAAAAAATATTTTAAACCATAAAATAAAGACACATTTAAAAAGCAATCTTGGGAAATATTTTATTAATGATTATCTTTAAAGACAGAATATTTAATTAAAAAAAACAATTAAAAATATATTTAAGTGTAGCCTTTATGAGATATTTACTGGAACAATAAACACACTCGTAGTGGGCTTGTCTATTGTTAGTGTTATGTTTAAAATTTATGGTACATAAAAAAGAAAGCTGAGTAAATTATTCATCAGCCTGTGTATAATACAACACAAACTGGACACAATTTAAGAGAATATTTTAAATATTTGAAATTTGAAGACCTCAAGAATTTCGATTTGAGGTTTATCCTGTATATATATCTCAAGGGCTGTGAACTTTCCCACTGGAGAGCAATATTTTACTCCAACACCAAACTCTGTGTTTACAGTTTCGTAAACCTGTGGAACTGTAGGGGAAAAAATGAACAGCCCTACTCATTTGTCAATATCATTTGTCCAACAGAGCACTTGTTAAGTTTGAAAAACATCAAATGGTTTTACAATGAACTGATAGAAAATAAAACACAGAGTTTATTATCGAAAAAAATATTAGTGGGCTTTTTATAGTTATCTTCTTGTTACAAGATTTCATCCAGGATTCACACATTTTTTTCAAGGTAAATGTGTGAATTCTGGGTGAAAGCTGTGAGAATTATTTGTCAAACGATTTATAAAAATAACCTTATGTTTATTAAACCCAGGGCTGGTGGACTTAGGGTAAAATGTTTTCCGTTCTTTAAAATATGTAGGCTGATTTATTAGTCAGAAAAAAATAAAAAGGGAAAAACTGATAAAAACAAGTAATGAAAAAGAAAAAATTAGGGGAAAAAAGCGATAAAAACAAGTTATGAGAAAGAAAAGGTAAGGGAAAAAAATGATAAAAACAAGTAATGAGAAGGAAAAGATAAGGGAAAAATGTGATAAAAACAAGTAATGAGAATCAAAAGATGACGGAAAAAAGGGCTAAAAACAAGTAAAGAGAAAGAAAAGAAAAAAAGATTAAGTTTTTACTCACCCCTTCTCTTTTCCTTTTGCAGTCTCTGCTGTCTACTTTCTTCAGCTCAGCCTTAAACCCCTCTGTGCCCCCAGGCTCGCTATCTTTGGCCAGAACGTCCATCAAGTAGCCAATATAGCTGGTGGCGAGCCTCAGGGTCTTGATTTTTGAAAGTTTAGTGTCGGCTGGCACATTAGGAATACATTCTCTAAGTTCTGCAAAGGCACTGTTAATACTTTCTGTCCTTCTCCTCTCCTTTTTGGGGGGGACTCCCTTCCTCCTGCTCAGTTTACCAGACAGGGCCTCCAGGCGGTTGCCGGTTTGCGATGGGCCTACTGTGCCGTATTCAGGGCTGTAGGGAGGCTGGGTGGCAAATTCTGGTGACACTTCTCCTGGGTTAAGGACCCATCCCTGGAAGTAAGGTCTTTCCTGGTGACATCTGGAGGTAGGAGTGAAGATGAAAGGTTCTGGCATCATATGGTGGTGTTGGTAACTCCCAATGATGTTCATGGTAACCCTTGAGAGTTCTTCTGTTTCCTCCACTAAGACAAAGCCCTGATCTTCTTGTACAACCTTACTCCTGGCTGCTCCTCAGTGTGACCCCATGAGATCTGGACCTGGAATTCCTACAAGCTCCTACAAGGCAAACTTCCACCTTATGAGCAAAGATCCTCCTAGAGAACCCAGCATCCAGCAGAGAACACTCAGGGCTAAGGTACTAAGCCAGAATCTATATATTTAAGATTAGAAAGGATAAAGAAAGCCTGGGATACAATAACAGATATGATCCAGGCTCCAGCTCTGCTGCTCTGAGCTCTTTAACCCTTGTGTGCCTCCCCAGGCTGCTTTATATGGACCTCAGCTCTTGATGTCAGACTCAGCCTACAGCCAATAGGAAGTGCAGGGAGAGAGGAGGAGGAGGGGGGAGTAGGGACCATCACCTGGAACCATAAGGATCGTTATACTCTCACCTAATACAGCACGGTCCCAGCTGCTACTAATGCACCTACAACCTTCACTTACATCTCTGCCTTAGCAATTACCAACTTTATTCCTGCAAATATGGTAAGAAAATGTAAGAACACAATATAATTCCAAGCCATGCCAGGAGTTTAGTTGGCGTTTTATGTGCTGCAAATGAATAAATACCATCAAACTAGAGACTTTCTACTGCATGAAAAAACTATCAATAATAAACTTATAATAACATTTGTATGCAAGACATAATTGTAATAAAATACTTCACATTGCAACTTTTTTTAAAATGCGTATGGTATGTATGTGTGTATTTTTATATTATTATTTTATTATGCATTGCTATAGTAATATGTTATATATACGCATGTGTGTACATTAGTGTATGTATATATATAAAGATATTTGCATGTGTGTATCAATGTATGTATATAAGTGTGTTAATAATATATTATATTGTATATTATTTTTTTACTATACATTGCTATGTGATATGTTATTATGTGATCGTTATTAAGTATTATTGTATTACTATAAAGTAATATATTAAGTATATATATAGTGTGTATATTTATATTATATTATATTATATTATATGTATATCATTATTATTCATTGTGTGTTTGCACTGAGCAATAGAATAAAACACGCACAAGTAACCATTCTCCTAATATTTTCACTACTAATCCTTCTATACATATAATTAACTCAACCATGTATGTGTCAATAACGGAAAGAGGACATTGTAAACACATTTATTATTGTTGTACTGCGAATATTGTGTGTTTACTGATAAAGGACAATTATCCATTATTAAATAAATATTATAAAGCTATTATTACTATTATTATCATATCTGTAGAAATAGATCAGTAATTATAATAACGTATCATAAATGGGTTCTCAAACAAAGTTTTGTGCTCAATTATACTTTAAATAATTGGCTAAATATCTCCTATAATTTAGGAGTCATTCAATGTACATTCGCAATACACATACGCTTAGCATATAAAACACAGTGCATAGAATACTTATAGCATGTAATATATATATAATATATAATATATATATATATATATAATTCCTGAGCTATGGACACACCAGCGGATGCAGCATTAATAGACAAATGACAAATGGAGCAAACATTTGGTTTTGCTGTACTAGGACCACAGGTTTGTAATATTAAGTATTAACTTTCTCTTAATATATGATATCAGATGTTACAAGGTATATCATTTTTACGGCATCCACCCATCTCTAAATATGTCATGTAAAAAATCATTAAACAATGGAAGTGTTTTAAATCAGTTTTATTTCCGCTGCATTAATAAAATGTGTATTTATAATTCTTTGTCTGTTGTTCTGCTCCGTTATATAAATAGCGGGATTGATTTAACACGAACAAGGAGTAATATTGTAACTTGTAGAATACATTTATCTTAATTATCCTGGGTAACAAAGCGATTGTAAATTTATACGAAATCTGGGTATTCTGACTGCATGGGACTTCTAATATTAATAAAAAGAGTGAAATACTCAATTATTCATGGTGTAAGTAATTCGCCCTATATTGTCATCTTTATATTATCTGCAAGAATGAAGACCCTTACATGGAAAACTGGATCCTCTATATTAAATGTTGGTTCATGTTCTATTATATATCTGGAGTAAGGAGTGGAGCTCCTTTAGGATCTTACTAAGAAAAGCTATAATAAAATGTGAATATGTAGGTTTTGCTACATTGTGACAACTTTAAATGTTTGATTTGGCTGTCAAAAAGGTCGAAGGTTCATTATATATATATATATATATATATATATATATATATATATATATATACATAGAATACATTCAGAGGTATACAAAAAATTGTACGTTTGCAGTTAATCAAGCGTGATCCATATCTATGTGACTGATAACACACACACACACACACAGATATATATATATATATATATATATATATATATATATATATATATATATACATATTCTATAACACATTAGGACTAACTCCTCTCTCCCTTCTTATCCCTCTCCCCTCTCTTCTCTCCTACATTCTCTCTTTTCCACTCTCCTTCTTTCTTTTTGTCTCTCTTTTCCTTCCTCTCCTTCCGTCTCTTTCTCTCTCCTTTCTCTCTCTCTCTCTCTCTCTCATTCTCTCTCTTCTTCATCCTTCCCTCTTGCTCTTGCGGTTCCTCTCGATGTTGTGCCCTCTAATCATTAATACTAATAATGGACTAAATGAATGGAATGAAATAATGTGGTATTCTTTTCAATGTGAGAATTTAACGCTCTCTCTTTTTCCTCCTCTCTCATTCTCTCTCTTCCTCCCTCTTCCTTTTTTTTGTGGATCTGGATCTAGTGCCCTCTATTCATATTGCAAAAATAATGGAATTCTTATGACAATTTATGAATACATTTACATGTATTGTAAATGGAATGTAATAATGTTTTACTTTGTCTTACTACATATCTTTATACACATATATATGAATTATCATTATATATATATATATATATATATATATAAATATATATATATATACACCTATATATATATACATACCTCTATTCTACCTTGTTTCACCCTCTATGCCAACACCAGAATACAGTTGTAGCACAGCATCATTAAGATAACAGACATTACAGGAAAATACTTGGAACATCCCTGGTAATTACTCTTAAATCCCTGGCCATAGTGCTCACCATATAATGGCAATAGTGTTGAAGTGAATGGCTATAATGTCCTTTCTGTGTCTTTGTACTTATCTATGGTCACCCTGCTGTAAATGGGAACACTCTGGAGCAGTCACAGCATAAACATATGATAAGATAACCAAAAAGATCAGACACAGCTATCTGTTCCTGGGGTCTGACCTGATCAATAACAGCAGCCAGCCACTTCTCTGGATAAAAAGATGCATAGACAAGGCAATAAATATATATTACATTCATTTTGGGAAAAAAGCAACATAAACAAGTACTACAACCATCAGTTACATTCTTATATATTTATCTGTTTATAGAGATATCTATCTATCTATCTATCTATCTATCTATCTATCTATCTATCTATCTATTTATATATATGTATAAAGAGAGAGAGAGAGAGAGAGAAGACATAAAGAGAGTTGTATGTACTCTGATACAGAGAAAAGAACATTATTTCATCCCATTCACAATAAAATATTCTTTCATAATTTGTCATAAGAATCCCATTTTTACTACAGTACGAATAGAGGGCACTAGATCCAAAGAGAACCACAAGTCCCAGCAAAACCTGCTGTCCAGGATGTGCATGGAACCCCCAGGTTTGCACTATTTGCCCTCTGACAACCCTCTGCCCTTCCTCCTCCGGTGTCTTCTTAGCGGTAAATTCATTTTGCTGACTTTTCTTAATCATCTAACAGAGAAAAAAAAGTCTGCATTTCAACAGTGGAAAATATGAGTAAAATAAAGTATTTTTTTCTGTGTGCATATTTTAGCTGTCGATGTGTGGCTCTCCTCGCTGTAATGTAGCCCTGACATCTGGGATGTGTTACTTTCATTGTGTCTGATAGCTCGCAGAGCAGTCATACAAGGAGTTCAGGGTGAACGCTTTGTAGTATGAGAACAAATCTGATTGGACAATACCTGCTGATGGGAGAAGCTGCCCCTGACGTCACAGTATCAGTTTGTTGGATTCATTCTGAGAGTTTAATTTGCTTGGTGATTATTGGTCATTCATTCATTTACTCATCCATTCAATCCTTTTTTTCTTTGCAGCTTTAGAACACTTTATTGAGAAATTATCTTTGATTGGCTACTCTTGCTAACTGCATGTTATTCTTTCTCATTATATATATCCCAAACTTTATTCTGCCCCTCTGCCCCTTTTTCATTACAATTCCTCTCCTTTTCTCTTTTCCTTTTATTTTCTTTTATCTTTTGTTTTCTTTTTTTTCCTTTCTTTTCTTTTCTTTTCTTTTCTTATCTTTCAATTTAATTATTATCCCATATATATATATATATGTCTACAATGGACATGCCAAAGCTGTGATAATTTACTTATATTACATATATATTATATATATATTATATTATATATTTCTCATCTGTTTGTCCCCCTCCTCATCTTTATCAACATGCTAATAAAATTTAGAAATAAAAACTTTTATTGAATAATACCTTATTTCAGACTCATTGAATCTCTTCTTATTTCAATGCAATGAAGACAGATCTTTGCTGATGGAAGGGGATGGCAGGGTGTTCACCAATTCAACATCACAGATAAAACGAAAATGATCAATAAACATGCATCCATACTGGGAAGAAGTGGTGTGTTACTCTTGCACAGACACTAGACCCAAAATTGGTCTCAAGGACCTAAAAAACAGCAACATAGCAATAAAAAACAATAGAGCTATCACACATTACAGACTATGTAAAATGTAGTTGTACTGGGGCCCAAAAAGAAAATGATTTCTAAAATATCAGCAAAGCCACTCAATTGCAAACAACAATGAGCAAATATTATTATTATTAATAATAATAATAATAATAATAATAAAACAAACAATAAACATATTTGTTTCCATTTAATTAAAGTTCTTTTTTGTTCTCATTTTTAAAGCAACAAAATGAACAACTAACATATTGGTATCAAAATAAAATTAAAAATACTGAACAGACAACAGATTCCTGAGTGTTATTCCAACTGAATTGTGAAAAACCTAGGATGCCCCTTGGCACTTCAAGAAAAACAATGCTGTTGAGCCTGAAGTGCAGTGACAAACATTGGGTATAGCCACACTGTACTGACAGTGGGATAGGCTTAAAGGGGCATAATTACCTATAACTTCAGTCTACCCACTGTACGCATAGCACACAGGTACCACAGCTTTTGTGCACACAAAATTTGTTTTGATTACTGTGCCACAAAAAAAGTTTTCACAGACACATATAAACCCCAGCAACATAATTATAAAACTGAAATTCCATTATATACAAACGTTACTCCTCTGCACCCCTTGTATACCACTCACCCCTGTCTCTAAGTATACCACTCACCACTTGTCAACTGCTCAGCTCTACACCACTCATCCACCACTCACCTCCACAACCCCTTATCCACTACTTACCTCATTTTCCCTCATCCACCCCTCACTGCCACTCCCCTCATCCATCACTCACCTCCACTCATCTTCATTCTACTCATCCACCACTCACCTCCACATCCCTCATCCACCACTTACCTCAACGCTCTTCATCCACCATTCACCTCCACAACCCTCATCCATCACTTACCTCCACTCATCTCCACTCTCCTCATTTACTACTCACCTCCACTCATCTCCATTCTATTCATCCACCACTCACCTCCACATTCCTCATGCACCACTCACCTCCACTCTCTTCATCCACCACTCACCTACCCACTCTTCAACCACTACACACCTCCACTCTCTTCATCCACCACTTACCTCCACAACCCCTTATCCACTACTTACCTCATCTTCCCTCATCCACCCCTCACTGCCACTCCCCTCATCCATCACTCACCTCCACTCATCTTCATTCTACTTATCCACCACTCACCTCCACATTCCTCATCCACCACTCACCTCAACGCTCTTCATCCACCACTTACCTCAACGCTCTTCATCCACCACTCACCTCCACAACCCTCATCCATCACTTACCTCCACTCCTCTCCACTCTCCTCATTTACCACTCACCTCCACTCATCTCCATTCTATTCATCCACCACTCACCTCCACATCCCTCATGCACCACTCACCTCCACTCTCTTCAACCACCACACACCTCCACTCTCTTCATCCACCACTTACCTCCACAACCCTCATACACCACTCACCTCCACACTCTTCATCCACCACTCACCTCCAAAACCCTCATCCACCACTCACCTCCACTCCTCATCCACCACTTACCTCCACAACCCTCATCCACCACTCACCTCCACTCTCTTTATCCACCACTCACCTCCACAACCCTCATACACCACTCACCTCCACACTCTTCATCCACCACTCACCTCCAAAACCCTCGTCCATCTCTCACCTCCACTCCTCATCCACCACTTACCTCCACAACCCTCATCCACCACTCACCTCCACACTCTTCATCCACCACTCACCTCCAAAACCCTAGTGCACCACTCACCTCCACTCCTTATCCACCACTCACCTACAAAACCCTAGTGCACCACTCACCTCCACTCCTTATCCACCACTCACCTCCACACCCCTCGTCCTCCACTCACCTCCACACTCCTCATCCCCTCATCCACCTCTACACATCTACTGTGTACTTCTGCATCCCTGATTCACACTCACCTCACCTGTGCAGCTCGTGTACATTATAGAAAATATTTCGAACGTGTAGAAAAAACATGCCTGTTCCTTCTACAATAAAGAACCTTGCAATTTTTTTTTTTTTTGAGTACAGTTCCGCTTTAAGGGTCTGTGCTTTTAATCAGTCATGTGCTTTGCATAATGTTTATTTGTGATGAAGCTGTGTTTAGAAAAGGGTAGAAATAGATTCCTTATTTTACCCTCCCATAAAAATATCTGTTTTATGCAAATTTACTTGGAAAATCATAGTTAGCGCAAGGTTATCCCTGTTTAAAATCTACATGGGTTTTGAGGTATGGGTAAAATACATATGCCCTTATTCAAAAAAGTGTTCTAATTTTAGGTGCCTAAACCACAGCAACCAATAAGAATCCATCTTGCATTGGCTGTGCCACAGCAGATCCATGTAAAGTTAATTTCTATGACTTACTGCAACAAAGAATCAAACCAGTTAAAATCTTATACCTTGTCATGTTCTTAGAGTGTAGTAACACCATTTGGATTTGTGACCAATTTTTAGAAAAGACATCCCCCCCACGCTGCAGGGCTCCACATTGCATATAGGAATGCTCTCCTAATAGAGGTGTACAATTGAGACCAGCTATATTTTCAAGCTGACCACCAATGATGTAACATCTAATAATGCTATTTGGTGTTGTAACCAAGCTTTTTATATTTCTGACCTCTAAGCAATTTTATGGAGCGGTAGACATATAAGCTTGTAAAATGCAGCATTTTGCAGGCTTATTTGCTAGTGCCATATTCATTCACTACTTAAACTTGCTTCCAACAAGATTGTCAGGATCCAGATTTGTGATGTAATACAATATTTCTTGATATAGCCACAATGAATTATCTGTATTTAATAATGCTGATGTAAGCACATAATAATGTCCCTATGTGCAGGCTTTATTCCCTTTGTCATGTTGCATGAGTTGCATTAGGACACAATAAACCTGTGCAATCCACCAGCCAAAGGTCTAATGAAAAAGGTGAGATTAAGCTTTATTGATGGTTTGTTCACCATCATAAGGAATTAATGTTCTGCAGATAATAAACACGTCACCTCTATCCAGCCTTTTATTTGTATTTGAACACACACACAGTATAAATATGAAAGACAGATTTAATAGCAACACTCATCTAAATAAGCACCTATTGTGATATACCTGTGTAAATAAAATAAAGTTTCATACATTTTTGGATATATCATATCATTGGTGCCTCCAAAACATCTCTACCTTGTTGTCATTTATAATAAATATGGCTTTTTATTAAAGTGATTGTACAAAGTCTGCAAATGTCATTGCATGTTCCATTCACTTTTGCAGGGGATAGAACATTGGCCTGATGTAATGATATTTGCAGGTAAAGGAAGTTTTATTTTTCCATTTATTGGGCTTGAGCATCACATAGTACCCAGATTTGGTACTTGTTTAGGCTGTCCTACAGGAGCTTTTAGTGATACTTTAATGGGCAGTTGGAATACATTGCATTTCTTCACTTTTCTATAGTTGTCATTGATTCCTAAAGCCTATGGTTCAAGGTTTAAGCTCAGAAGTGTGTCTTTTCCCATAACGTGTGTTGTATATGTGATAGAGGCTCGAAGAACGACTTAAAACTGAGCAGAGCTGAACTGGTTTAGGTTCTCTGCTAGCATTAAGTCACCTTCCATCTGATTAATCTTCCAGTAGGAGCAGCACATGGTTTTTCCCTTCAGTTACATTCTAACCCCTGTATTAATCATTCACTATAACAGCCCATTAATGTCTCCTAGCTTTTTAAAGATGACAAATTTGATTTGACTGATTTCAGTCAGCAATAGGGTACAGTCCCTTGGGTCACAGGGACCACTTAAATGCCTTAGTATTTCCCATAACGATTTGTTACAATTCAGCTTCCCAGCTAGTTAGGCAGTATGCTGTTGTGTTATCCTTTTTTGGCTGGCATTTACTTTTAAGTGGTTTTAGATTTGATGGCTTATTTTGAAATCTGGAAGCCCTTCTTTCTAGAATGTGTGAAGTTATATATATGAAATCTGCCCAGTAGGTAATAGACAACATGAAAAAACTAAGTATCCACCACTATAATCAAATGAGAGAAAAAAGTTTTAGCCTATGATTATTCTGTAAAGTAAATTTAGTTATATGACTTTCATTTTTTGTCCACGCTTGCTGTTTTGTCATTTGTATTGTGCTAAATGTAGACTTTAGAAGATTATAAATTATAAGGAGCTCTCAGTGAAGTTACATTTAAAATTGTTGAGTTAAATATATCCATATGGAGACGTCAAGAAAGCACAACCAATATGGAGTTACACACTTGATTATCTGTATTGATAAGCATATTTATTTTAACCTTATTTTTAGCTCTTCCACGAGGACCGGGATCTACCTGGTTTTGGCCAGGATGGGTCAAGCAAACCTTGTCCCCTATCAGGAGCCTTACAAATCAGTGGGATTAGAGGTGTCCTTCGGGTTGAGGTGCGAAGGCACCCTAGTGCATGTTTTTTGTGTTTTTGCATATAACAAGAATTGTTTGAAGAAGGACATTCATGGCAGGATCGCCAGGCATTGTTTTAATGAAGGATGCAGAAAAAAAAAGTGGAAAACATTTGAAACTACACTTACATGTTAAACATTTTACAAGATTTCAGTGTTCAGGTTTATATTTACTGTAGGATTAGGTTTAGCTAACAATAAAATAGCGGATGCACCTTCATAGTGTTATGTGACTTCTACAAATATTTACGAAATCTGGCAACAAAGCCATCTCCTTTCACTGTTACTCATTTAGAATCAGCTTTTAAATTGGCTGTTATTTGATGATGGTGTGGGGAACCTGTTTTATGGTGCAGACATTTGTGGAGCCAGAGGCAACAAAGGGTAATTAGGCCTCCATCAGAGGGAGGTCAGTCTCAGTCTATTAAAGCTACAAGAAGAGAGCCCAAAGCTTAGTAAACTCTGTATCATGCTGACATGACAAAAATATCCCCCAACGTATTTGTTTAATGCTGTATAATCATCATTGTCTATAATGCTATTGTTTATATATCATAATATAAAAATAATTATTTCATAATGTATTAATAATATATCATCTCTTGTGGTGTCACATAATAAAAAAATGAATAGGCTGACAATATTCTCTCACCCTTCTGTGACAACATGAACAAGGCAAGGTTGGGATCCTGCAGACCTCAGAATGCTTTCATATATATATATATATATATATATACTTCTATACAATGTAATTGGTAGGCAAAGCTAACACTCTAATAAATACCTTGAATATCACAATTGTCTTTAAAGCAGATATAAGAAATGAACTAATGCAGAAGGGGTATCACTTGTCCATGCTGACGTAAACAATCTGTCTGTTGATGTTTCATTTTTAATGTAGTGTTCCTTTTTTTATAGACAATTTATTTTTTAAGGGGGAATATAACCACTGTCAACTGTTTATTGCCATCCAAGTATGGATGGGAGCTGATGAATTTACTTTTCCAGGTTCAAATGATGGTTTTACTGCTGCCAAAGTCAAAGTGGGAATTGCAACCACAGCTTTTTTTTTGGGGTGGGCCTTCTTAAAGAGAACCTGTTGCTTGCAAACCACAGATGTTATTTTATCTCTGATGTTTTGCTCCTGTACAGGTTAAGGTTATTTTTATAATTATCAGGTTTAGTCCCACTTAACATTACAATTATACTATGCAATACAATGAACCATTAATTGGTATTGATTAATGCTTTTATTACTCAATAGATGTAAAAATTGTGATTGACCAAAATCTAATAAAACATTGAATTACTCAGACTCTGACCAAATTCATCCTAATACTAACCACATTTTTTAAAATCTGGTTGCCATAGACCAGTACAATTTGAATTGTGCTATAAGCTCACCTTTTATTTAGTGGGTATGTTTTGCTAGCACTAGTAAATTGTTTGTACTAGTGCCAGTAAATTTGCTTGTGCTGGTAAATAAACCTTTGAGAGTGTTTTGGTAAAACAATTAAAAAAATACTGATGTCAGAAATTCAGAGTATTCCTGTGCCCTATGCACATATTCTGTCTAATTAGCCCTCCACGTTCTAATTTTGGAATATATTGTTGAGATGAAAAGGGGATATATGTAGTAGTTTATCGGTAGACAACTTGGAAGGGCTGACACCTTGTTTTGTGATTTCAGGGCACAAACTGCGATGTCATTCCTCAATAAAAAAAGAAGAGCTATGTGAATTTCAGACAGACCATCGCTTATTTTTCTGTTTTAATGTTGGATATTCTTTAAAGTGATAAAACATGGAAAATATACATGCATTGCAGAAATGTACAAGATATATTTTTTACTTTGCCCTCAAACTTTAACTGCTTCCAGGTACTATTGGGCTACAGAGAGGGTTAACATTATTTTGAGTTCCAGGGATGACATTTGTTCTTGATTATTGAAAAATACAATAATTGTGGTCTTATATTCCTTGTGTTAACTATAAAATGTTGAATCTCTCCCAGAACTCTACTCTCAGACTCCCCAATGTATTTCTAGTTTGTTGGAAATAACTCCACTAAAACCTCCCTTCTCATACTACCATAGATAGCTTTAATCTGGGGTTTGCCTTTGGTGTCAGGGGTTCTAATCATGTCTTTAGGAAAAGGAGCCTGTTGTACCATTGTCAGGTTAAAAGCAGCAGAGGATGGGTCCATAAAGTGCAAATTGTAGTCCAGTCGTGCTCCAAGCAGTGTTAGGTACTGGCAAAGGTGATGAAAAAACAAGAATTTTCATGATCCAAGGCAACAGTATTCAAGTGGTGTTTAAGTAACTAAAAGATCTACTGTTATTGGGCAGTGGGAAATTTGGTGTCTAATATATTACAAAAAGCCGTGTATTGCGCAATCCCACACTTCATCATTTCCATTTGTACTTAAAGCCTGTGTTCACATGTCACTTACTTTTGCTTCTTCCAGGAATACAGACCAGGGGTCCAGTGCTGTAGTCTGACAGATCCCCTGGTCGTGAAGGCTGTGAAGACCCTGCTGCAGACCCAGTGTTTGCATTACCCAAGCATGAATGATCAATATGAAGATAAATAGGGACAGAAGGGGACCCCACCATTTCGAATTACTTTTTTCAATGAATTCTGCCTTGTTATGTGACAGGCAGCTGCACAGATTTGAGCATTTGCACTATTTCCCTTTTTTGTTTCAAACAAAATTTGTTTTATTGAATTTTCAGAGAAAAAGAACAGATAAACATAACAAAAAATCAAACATACAACGCATACATCATATTGAACATAACAGTATAGGCTTCGTGTTTAACAGAAGTGGATAACCAGAAAGCTGCATATACCCAGAAAAATATAACAAAATTATTTACTGCAAGAAAATGACGTAAAACCCCACCTTTGATAGTTTTGAGCGAACCCGGAACCATGGATAAAAGAGCTATATTGGGAGTATTGGGTATGATTGATCCAGTCTATTTCCCTTTTTTAATGCATAATGGTTTCTGGGCTACCCTGAGCATGCACTGTGCCTTAGGCTCTGGTCCAGGTTGCCTTCTGGGTGATCCAAACCTACCTATTTCTCTGCTGTAGAGAGAATAAAAACTTGGGACTTTAATGACAGATTTAGATTGCAACTCAAAATATTTATTTAAAAAACGTCATTAGTTAGAGATAGGTAGCAGGAAAAGCATGAACAATGTTTTAGGCTACTGAATGATATCAACTATGCAACGCAAGGTAAAATGTGAGCCTGTCGTTGGCTTTGAAAAAGATTATAGAACTTGTGTTTGCCACTCTTCTTTCCCAGGACAGAATAAAATACGAAATCCAATGAGCCCATAAAGCTTTATTTCCTATGCTTGATGCCTCTTTTGAAACCTATTTTTTGAAATCTAACAAACAACTTCTGTCACAGTAAAACAGATATAACTATAAAAAATCCTTAGAAAATGGATACAAGTCTGCTTTAGCTAGGTCACCCTGGGCATAAGTCCTCCCACACCATGTCATTTTAGGATAAATAAATACTCAGAAAATAGGAATCTGTTGCTTAGCATTCTCAATAACTGAGTTAACTGTGTTAACAGAACGGCTACAAGATATGGTTACTTTTAATATATTGACATAAAATGAAAGTAAGGTTTGTTATGACAAAATATACTGCTAGCTTTCTAAGTTTTGAAATAGATTGAAAGAATGAATATAGAGCATTTGCTAACATTTGCTAAATATTTCTGCTGCTAATTATAAGAAATGTCTTGTAATATAAATCTGCCCCTCGGCTCAATGTGCAATGTATTGAGAGTACAGCCATATTTTTGCCATCTGTTTGAAAAATATCTGCAAAAAAGTTAGTTTTTTTTTAACTTTAAACTTTAGTAAATGGTGTGATAACCAAAAACTGAAACAATGGGGCTGGTTTACGAAAGAAATTTAAGATGACCACTTAGCAAATTAAAATGACTGCTTGTGCGGGTTATTTTGTTTAGTTTAGTAAAAAGGTTAAAAATAATTTTATAAAGAATACCCAATTACGTGCAAGGAAATCTAATAAAACAAGATTCTTGCTTGCACATGATTGAATGGTTGAAGTCAGCAAAGCTTCACATTGTTCAAAAAGTTAAAGCAGACCTAAATTCTAAGTTTTTACTTTACATAAAAGGGTAGACAACTTTTTTAACTGTAATACTCTTTTATTAAAAACCTGCGCAGTGCGAGATTGGGTGACGTAGCCAGGAGAAGGAAGAAGAAGGCTGAAGATGGTGGCGCCGGGTGGAAGGAGAGTTCCAGGACAGCACCGGACCAGATTGAGGAGAGCTCCAAGGCAATCGAAGGATCTGAAGAATTAAAGGTAAGTGTGATTTTTTTTATTTGTCAGTTTAGTTCTGCTTTAAGAGAAACATTCCTTGTAAGGGGGTCATTCTCTTTACTGACTGAACTGCTTATATTTCATCAGTGAATCAACCCCAATATCCCAATGAAGTTACAATCTTTGAAAATCTATAAGTCATATTTAATGATCACTGTGCATTATTATGCTTTAGGTGACGTCCAAGCTTTCTTTCCTTATTTTTAAAGCTTCACTTCAAGCAGACATTAGAGAAAAACATTAATGCAGCCTAGTAATCATTATTATGTATATATATATGTATATATAGATAAATGTAAATTCTAAAAACATTTTCAATGTGTTTTTTATGCAATTAATGTAAGTATCTAAATTTTACTTGGTATCAGCTTCTTGCAGTCTACTATACAGACTGCAAAGCAGAGCTCAGAAATGGGAAGAAAAAGGCAGCACAAGGAACCAATCAAATGTGCTGCAGTTCAAGGACCATGCTTAAAGGAGAAGAGGAAAATGGCAGAGATGATCTCATGAATGCATTGCTTCTCTTTCACTGTCCAATTTCCAGGTGTGAGTGGTGATTAGACCTGTAAGTGAAAGGAAAACTGCAGTAGAGAAAGGTCGGGTCCCCTGCCACCTGCTAGAATGTACTATAGAGCTTTGTAAACCCCATCTCATTAATGTCTCAATCTGATCTCATTAAATCTCAACGCATTAGTGTTCAGTAAGAGTATATTTATCACATGAACTTGTGACTTTATATTCTCTTTAATCATCACTTTAGAAGAATTTTTTTAAAACTGAGGCCCAGTATAAATATATATATATATATATACATATATGTGTGTGTGTGTGTGTGTGTATGAGGCACATAGGATCCCATTTTTACAACAGAATAACTCTAGTAAATGTATTCTAGGGTAATCCTGTTCTACATCTGTGGATGAGGATGTGTATTCCACTTTATGTAAAACAGCTGTAGAAATCCGTTCTTATTCTAGGCCCAATTAGCTGCTTTGAAAATGCCAGTTGCTGTTTTTTTTCTGCTTTCTTTTTCTTAAACACATCTTTCCTTTTGTAAATTTTGACCTCTACGTGTGTCGCCCTTAACAATGAAATGTTCTAAATGTTCTTTTTGAAAGGAGGTTTAAACTTAAACCATACTGTGTTGTTTGCAATGAATACCGAAGATGCAGCTCAGCATTGTTTGCTGGGATCCTGCGATTGCTGAGACTGAATGAACACCCATGTGTCTGAACAAGAGTTACATCATCCTGACCCAGCCAATCAAGATGCCCAAAGATCATAATAAGTGAGAGAAGAAGGAAGAAGATGGTGCCTCCTGCAAAGAATCGGGACAGGTGAGTATACTAGGGTTTAGTTCCACTTTAAGAATTCAAACACAATAACCCTCCAGTATGTTCTACAACTTCTATTGTATTTAATGTATAACTTATTTATTTTATTATGTAATAATTTAATAGGTATTTTTAGAATATAAGCTCTTCTGGGTACGGTCCTCTCCTCCCATGTCACAATCTGTGTCTGTCTGTCATTCCCAACCCCTATTTAATGTACAGGGATGTGAACTATGTTGGCGCTATATAAATACTGTTTATTATAATTATTAATAATATTAAGTATAATAATAGTTTTTTTTTTTAATGCAACTAGTACATTTCAATATCAGGCACTTACAATCCTCTTTACAGCAGAATAGGAGCAGAACTGGAAGAGAGAAGGATGGCCACTCCAAGCCAGTCTCTGCAAGTATATGTGCTGACGAAAGTAGAGAAGAGATCACTTATATGTATGTTGGTTTTCCTTCAATGTCCCATTACAGGTGGTGACCAAACTGTATTGTCCTAGTCTGCAAGAAAAAAAGTGATTTCACCTACTTAGCTGTACTGTTTGTCAGGATTGTGTAGATCTCAAAATAGAATAGATAGAAAATCAAATCCTACAGTATGAAAACAGCTCTCATATATGTATTTAATCTTTTTATATGAACCTACCTAAAATCTAGATTTAGGGCAATGCATAGGTATTTTTGTGTTTTTTCATTTTCATCAGGGTCACAAGTTTAGGGGTGCAATATTCTAAAGTTTATATAAAGTGATTTATTAGGTATATTTTCTCAGTAGTGTTGACTGTCTATGTTGCGGGGCACTGGAGGAAGCACACAAGAGCTTTTTCCACTAAGGTTGTTTAGCATCAACTTCCATGGTAGATTTCCTGCTACATGACTGCAGTTATTACAATGAAGAAGATTCAGCTCTCACTAGAAATCTGCAGAAGTGTTATCCTTTTTTTTTTTAGAAAGGATTGCCTTAGATTCCACTGCTTTATATGATAAAAGAAATGATAGATCAGGAATTGACTAAACCAGACAAACAAGTAAGCATCCAGATTTAGGTAAAAGCAGTAAAAGCACTGTCAGCGTAGACAGTAGAAGAGTTGTAGAAGGTAAATGCTGTTTGCATTAGTTCCTCAAAAAGTTTTAATCCATCTTTTAGTAACTAAAGTTGTCATAGAAATTTCTTCTAGTAGTAAATCTAAGAATTCTTAATTCCTACAGTTCTTACATTCCCCAACTTCAGTTGGAGTCTGTACAAATCATTGTTTCTGTGATCCCAAATGAAGACTGGCTTTTGTCTATAAACTTAACAGATGCAAATCTTCATGATCTGGTGGCAGCATGGCATCAAAAACATTTAAGATTTGCCCTGGAGCAACATTCCAAATTTAGATTTCTCCCTTTTGAACTTGTGTCAGCTCCCTTGACTTTTAAAAAAGTTATTTTAGTAATAGTGGTTATTCTAGGAAGATTTTTTTATTTCACTACCTAGGTGACCTTTTGTGTCTGTCCAGTGGCACAAATCAACTTCTCACAAGGATCAAGTCATTCAGACGCTTTAGTATTTCTAAAATGTGATAAATGATCAAAGGAGCCAGTGTAAACCAGTTCAGCCTCTCTTTTACCTGGGATTCAAGACTTTAAACAAGTAATATAATACACTTGTGCCAGGACAATAAATACATGAACTTCTTTAGAATTCAACTTCTCAGGTTGAGCCCATTGGCATATGAGGGATCTTCATCTTCTTCAAAATGAGGGATTCTTCTCTTCCAATAGACAAGTCAGTCTCTGAAGCAGTCCATCTCCCATCCTGCAGGGGTTGTTAGGGCATGAAAATTGCCTTTGGTCAAATTAAGTCTTTCTTCTTGTAAGGGATGTTTCACTTAGCTTAGTGAATACGGTGAAGCTCTACTCACTTCAACCATCCAATCATGAGCAACCAAAATCCTGTTTTTTTTAGATTACTTTGCGCCTGATTGGATATTCTTTGCAATTTTTGTGAACTTTTCTTTGCAAAAACGCACTTTGTTAAACAACCTATAATACTTTATATTGAATGGAAATGCTTAGATATGTAGTAGTGGAGGTGTGTCTACATCAGTAGGATCTGAGCTCTCATCATTTACACAACCCTGATGATGATGTCTCATAAAACTCATGAAAGCTGTTTGGTGGGTCAAAAATAAAAGACTCCAAAGGGGAAAAAAAGGTTTGGTTGTTGATGAAAAATTAAGGCTAATTTCTGAACAAACCTTTTCACTTCTAGTAAATTGTATCTTGTAGACTTCTCATTCTTACTGATGCTGCTCAGAGCCTACAGCTTGAATCTCCTTATCTAAATATAGCTGTAAATCGGCCTGCTTGTCAAATGCCATGGAATTACATGAAGCCATAAAAAGTATCTTTGCTCTGTTGTTTACATTACATTGCAGGCCTGCCCCTGACCTGTCTCTCCTATTCATACTTTCATGCTAAAATTGCTATTAATCAGCACCAACATGCCTCGAGAAGCCTTGAAAAATGGCCCACGCTGCTGTTTGTATGAAATAGATGGTGCTAAGATTATCACCTGTGTACACAGATTCTGGGATTATTATTATATATTACATTGCTCCTGATCACCTAAGATGATTCCACTAGGAAAGAAAATAGTACGCTACTAAATGTACTAAGAAATAACTCCATTTCTAAAGTGAAACCCCAGTCCAAGCTTTGCTTTGGATAGATTGGTGAAGAGGAAGTACCTATCAGGTGTTCCTATATTTAATTTCTTGTCTAACGTGGCACTACTGGAATCAAGGCAAAATCTTACCATAAAGGGAAATAAATGGTCACTGAAAATAATGTCTAAATTTTCTTCTCCTGTGTAGATGACAACCGTACGATTTCCCAATAAGTTCATCAATAATTATTTATTCTAATGTTGGTAAAAAGTGTAACTACATTTCTCTAGCATTGCATGGCTTGTTTCTTAAAGAGGAACTAAACTCAAAAGTCTCCGAAAACAAAAAAAATACACTTCAAAACCTATCTTCTCATCTTCTTTCAGGTCCTTGTTCCTGCGTCACCCGACTCAGGTGCGAGATCGGGTTTTTTCCCTTTTGACGAAAGGGCTCCTTCTGCGCATGCCTGAGATGCACAATTTTTTTTTATTAATAATTGGAACAGTAAAAATTAAAAATACACAGTCTGAAATCAGCATCTATAGAGAATATTGTCACTGGTTTGCTGCAGGCAAGATAAAGTATTTTATAACAAGTAAAAACATGGGAGTTGGGGCTGTTTGCACTTTACCTAATGCATTCATTTATTGCATTTTCTTTGGATCCTGTCAATTTAGGCAAGTTAAATAATTTCCAGGAGAGGGTTGACAGTGCTGCAAGTTTACTGCTAAAATCTGAACAGCTTTGTTACATTCCCCCTACTGTAAGAGCTTCTTCACACTATAGCATACACTTTATAACTGTGAAGCCCAGTACTATGCTTTAATGTGTTTTTAACTCGCGTATATGCCTTTTTTACCCTATGTTTAACCTTATTTTTTTTTTATTTTTGTTGTATACTACTAACATTAACTTCTAAATGCTACTTGACCTATTGTTTTATGCACATCAATGTGGTGGCCAACTGGCTTGGTCTTGCCGGGCATTGCATTCTGGTACACCTTTTGTTGCTGTTGCGAATAAGCTCGAAGTATTAGAGTGATTGAATCTTGAAGTGATCATGAAGAGAAGTCTTATGAAGATGAATGATTTTTTTGGGGTAAATTAGGTAACCCTTAACCTTGGTAGTTCCCGTGTTTTTTTCAGATTGTTAATTTGAAATGAATGTGCTTAAAACAAACATATACTAAGTTTGAAGGAGGTTTTATATTTTTGTGTTAAACAATTTTTACTTATATTTTACCAAATGTAAATGATGAAGAAACATAATTTGCATGCAAAGCATGTGCAATGACAGATAAAAACCAACAAGGGTTAATATCCTACAGGGCAATACCATCTGCTACCCCACCTCCCACCTCTGATGAAGCCCCCAATCTTAAATGTTTCTTGGTTTGCTGTTCTGGCCCTTTCTCATTATTGGTGATTGTGTTTACAGTGCTATGTCTGTCTGTGCATTGTCTACATTATAGAAACCAGGGCAAGCCTGAAAATGAGATATTCATCTTAATGTATCTTTGCTGGTAAAGGATCATAAATAATCTTTAAAGTGAATTCATGATACAGTGACACCACCCTACCCACAATGAGCCCAAAGTGATTTCATGAGATCACAAAAACAAAACTGATATAGGCAGCTCAATTGAGTTTAATGAAAGTGATATTATAATGTAGGTTTGAAGCTCAACTCTGGGCTTGCCAACCATCTTGTCCATCATTTCACCAGTGGTATCACAGGTCCTCTTTATCCTCTTGAGTGGGTGAATCCTTAATGCTGCAATAAGTGCCAGTCATTATTATTATTAATAATAATAAATGTAAAAATATGGCACTGCTTTTTGCAGTAATATCGTGGGGCAGAGCC
Organism: Pyxicephalus adspersus; assembly: GCF_032062135.1. Taxonomy (NCBI): domain Eukaryota; kingdom Metazoa; phylum Chordata; class Amphibia; order Anura; family Pyxicephalidae; genus Pyxicephalus; species Pyxicephalus adspersus. Next base: position 38,618,591 of record NC_092859.1, read on the forward strand.
TTGACACCCTAGGCTCACAGAAAGTTCATTCAACTACACGAGGAGTGGTGCACCATCATTGGATTTATCAGTCTAAAGGGGATGGTGCTGGAGAGGAGGTGAGTACTGCAGCCAAAGCTAATTTTGTTTTATAATTTTAGATTTATATACAGTATATACTATATATATTTATCTTTTATTATACTTTTTAACCGTTTTAAGTTATTGAAACAGATTAAGCAAATAAAATATGTTATAAAAGTGCTTACAGGTGGACATTTTATGACAAAAGAAAACTAAGCAAAGATGCAAACCCATAAAAAGACTGGGCATATATAGCAGCAATGACAGAGCCATGAGGGGGATCATGTCTGAAGTTGAGTGCTTTGGCATATTTGCACACTATGGCCCATTCATTACCCACTGTTTCGCCTAAAAAAGAAAAACTCTTGTTAATGGAGACACAGTAATATACATTTAGTTTCTAACCCTCCCTTACTTGATCCAAAAAATGTTTGCCTAGAGTTGGGCTTTTGAATTTTTAACTTTTATTGTTCTTTGCACTAAACAGTTGGAATAAGCCAAAGCCTTTTGTCTTTTGCAGCTCGGAGCAACAGCTGCTGACCCAATCTTTTGGGTGGACAGAGACCTGTCAGGGATAGCTAATGTTCCCGGAGTACGGCTGGATGACAATGTGTTTAGAATAGGACTTACAAGTCCCAAGCCTTGTCACAGCTTAACTTCCTCTTGTATACTTTATAGAGATGAATGTGTCTCCGATGAAACTAAAAACCCAAACACTACAGGAGCTCTCGCTAAATGTATTTATTTGAGAAAAATCCTAAGTCACTTTCTCCTAGGTAAAAGCAGTCTTGAAAATTTATGGTTGGATTAATGCCTGCCACTGAGATTTGTTAACCTGTGCCACTAATGGCTGCAAGTGTTTCTTCTTTTAAAGAGCATTAAAATACCATCTTTCAAGGGGATTCTGCCTTCTGTTCATTTCATGGGAACGCTGGGTATTCAATAAGCATTATTGCCTAATTAGGATTTACATTTTGGTTAATTTAGGTTTGGAGTTTAGTCAATACACTATCATTCCTTGTGGTTGTATAAAGTAAGTTAACCATAAATACCAACTTGACTTGTTTTTACTATAGTAAAAACTCTTTGTTAGTCATCTAGCTGCTTTAGTGACATTCAAGGAGTCTAATGATGGGCCATTTATTGCCACATGAACGGTTCCAAGGAAACTGAGGAAGCTCTTTAAAAAACACTTTATTTTCACTTTCCCTACTGGTATACCTACTGCCATTGATAACACATTTCACCAAAATGGTGACATTTTGCCAAAATCTCTTTTTCATTGACATTTTGAGTAATTAATTTCTCTGCACTTCTCTTACCCTAAGCAGGAAACATTACAGTTTTACACAGAAAAGATTGAAATGTTGCTTCTTCAATATGGGTACATTCTTTTCAAGACTAATGGATGTTAATGCACAGCTGTGGGCGTCCTGGCACAAGTTTTATACTTGTTGCACGGCAGATAAAGGAAGATGCCACAGCCATCAAAGGAGGTGTGGGTGGGTGGGGGGGGGGGGTTGCATTTTTAGGGGGATTGTTTCCTCTGCTTTCATAAATTAATAATTTTATCTTAAATTTTTAAGTGCCAACATGTTACTCAGCACTCTAAAATACTGTAGAGGCTGAAGGTTACATTTAGGCTATTTGCAATATTTTTAAACCTGCAGCTTTCATTCAAATAATAATACCCCGTGATCCGTATATAATGTACAGTGCTGCGTAATATGTTGGTGCCATATAAATCCTGTTTAATATTAAATAATATTAATAATAATAATATTCCTGCATATTCAGATACATCCTATTTCAAGCGGCATGTGAATCCTAGATTGTAAGTTCTTCGGGTCAGGGTCCTCTCCTTTTGTGTCACTGTTTGTATTCGTCTGTCATTTGCAACCCCTATTTAATGTACAGCGCTGCGTAATATATCATATATAATAATAATGTAATATATAATCATAAAGAATTTGTAAGGGTCATATCTGCTATTGATATAAGGGCCATTTCAGACCTGCAAGGGCCATTTTCTACCATGGGGTCAATCATAGTCCCAAACGCTCCCAAACATTCAGTCGATTTTACCGATGCTGATGCTTTTGATACCGTGCCATGAACGCAGCCTCACACAAAACTGGTTACCTGCAGTGCAGTTTGTCACTCCCATGATCCAGGAATGTCCAACTGCACAACTCACCACCACACATATGAAAGGGCCCTCAGTATATTTTATTGCAACATGCCTGCAGTATTTACATTTTTAAATAATTCCACAACTTTGCAAGGAAAATTATTTTCATCAACTGGAGAACAGCTGGGCCTCATTTATTTTAAATTCCTAAAGCTGCTGAAAAGAAATGAGAGGATTGCATGCAACCTAAAATATTGCAGTTTACCAAGCTAGTCATACAGGGTAGCAATACTCTCTCCTTGTCATCAGTTTGTGTTTCTGCATTGTCACAATCACAGGGGCTTTTGATGGGGGCTGCAAGTGGCTGTTTAAACACACATTATGCAGGCATAATAATAGGAAACCTATCCTGGGAAATGGCTGTAGACAGGAAGGCTGTACTGGGAGATCAGCAGCACAGAGATCAACAATGCATTCAAAATGTTGAAAGTAGTTATTTATTACAATTATGTCAATGGATCTGATACCAGAGTTTTAGCAAACTAAATGACAGCCGATGTCCCTTCTGCAATCAAATAAGCCTACCTACCTGATTACAATTTTTCAAATCCACTCACCTGTCATTGTTCTGTCATGGGTACCACTCGCTTCTTTTGCTCCTCTTCCAGTAGGTAAAACTTTGGCTGCCTTGATTAGCTGGACTGTGATGATATAATGCTGTCCTGGCATCCTGGCATTGTACACTGAGCTGCTCATATGCATTGCACGACCCTTCTACAATAATCAACCTGCCTGATGACAATTGTTTTTCATTTTTTTGCAGAAATAAAGTTCTACTTTAACCCAACCCTGCTACCCTGTTTGCACCTCCATGATGATATGGTCAATTTAAACATTCCCAAGTTTGTTTTAAACCATCAAATGAAAGCAAATCACTACTTATTCAGCTCGAACATCAAGTAGCGCTGTGCAGAGCTGGGTTCAGAAAAGCATTTATGGTTGTTTAGTATCTTTACTGGAGCTTGGCCTGGCATCAATCAGACAGAACTCGAGGCATTTTCTTAGAACGGTAGTTACTAAAATGAATGTAGGCAGACATGAAAGGACAGGTATAGAACATCTTCCCAGATAAAACAAAAGATTGAGCGCCTCTCATGTCCTGATTGAGCTCTGCAGAGCCTGCAGCTATCCTCCTGTCTTTCTCTGTGTTATGATGCAATTAGGAATTACATTCTTTTTGCATTTGTAATTACCCTGCGGAGCAGATGGGATACATAACTTAAACAGCATGTTCACAGCTCAGCAAAGAACTGCAAGAGAGATAAAGGACTTCACTACCAGCTTGACTTTATTTTAAAGAACCCTAGGGCAAAGTGGTAGTGTCTGTATAACAGGCCCCCAACACTCACTAATCCTTTACATTAATACCTTGCCAGTATTTCCAAGCAGCTGCTCCCCCCACCCCACTACCTGGTGGAGCATGTAACATTCTGGTCTACAAGCCAGTTGTTAGGCCCAAGCCTGTGAACATGGAACTGAACATGGTTAACCAAATAGGCAAAGTTATATTTTCTTTAAAAGTGAACCAGTGCTGTGGAGCACTTTTATGACCAGACCCACATGTCAAGGTCAGCAAAGTAGCAAAAAGGGCTTTTGAAGGTGGTCAGATGGTACTCGACCACCCTGGGGTATCTACTGGTGGATGTAAATGGTGACTTTAAAAACCAACCCCACAGCCCACTTATATGCACCTCATTGCACTCTCCACTATTCTTACCACCATTAATAAAACCCCTTACCAGATACCAGAGTGTATTATCATCTTCTTTTGATGTAGGGATCTTCAGGTCCAAATACTGTGACACTGTCATCACAGAGTATACATGGAGGAGGATGAGTATAAGGGGGTCTTGGGTTGGCTTTATAGATTTCATTACTTTGACTAGCCAGAGCACAGTGACAGAGTCTCTTTAAAGTTAACTTTTCATAAGAAGAATATGGAGGCTGACATTTTAGACCTTCAACTGAAAATATAGGTTTCCTTGTTGCTCACTGGCTTTACCACTGACACAAAGTCAGAAGTCCTGCATTTATGTTCTAGGTTGGCAGAGAAAGTATAAAACAAAGAGATTAGCACGACAGATAGACAACTAATAATTTCAGAAGAAGTTAGCAGTGACAGCTTACTTATTTCTTGTAGGATAGGTTCACTTTAATATTTAACTGAAGAGCAAAACTCATTAAATTCCAGAACATTCCTCTTATGACTGACGGGCATTTTGAATTCACTACAAGAGCTCTGATGGGGTATTTAACATCAGATATTTGTTAAATGTTAAATACCTGCATGGTAAGCAGTGTGTAAGTATAACATTATCAGATATGTATTGCGTTTCACAGAGATCACAGTACTTGCCATGACAAAATCTTAATTTACTTCTCCCTCCAGAAGAATAGGACCATCATAAAGTACCAAGCAGGGTCCGCTTGTTCAGATGAGATGCTGGCAAAGATATGACACAATTAAGTAAATCTTGGGGCCTGTGCAGTTCTTGCCCATGTTCACAAATGTCCAATTTAGATCAACCACAACCGCATCTTCTCACGAATGTTTGCTGGAAGTAAAAAATGTAATAAAGAGATAGAAAGGTAGATCTAAAATGAGTTCAAATAAAGCTTGACTTAAAAAAATTATTGTGTTTGGCTCATAGCCCAAATTTCTGTCCTAAGAAAAGCAGGGAGGATTTAATACATTTTCTTTGATTAGACAGTCTAAAACCAAAATAAATGTATATAATAAACTTCAAAGATTTTCAAGAAGATAATCGTATCTTGTCAAGATAAAAAATCAGAGAATCAGAAAATTGCATTTTTCTTTATTTTTCAGAAATTCCTTAGACCAGTTCTTTGTGAATCCTAAAGCTCCAGATTAGTGTATAAAATGGCACAGATTGTGTCAGTCCCCGGACCTGTGAAAAGTACAGGCAGGCTCCTTAAACCTTGTAACCAGGATAATTGGAATTATATTCAATCCAATATCCTTTCATTGATTCATTCATTTTTTACTAAATCCCTTACTTGTTCCTGTTCCTTCTTACAGTATGTCATTTGTTGGGGAGATTTGTCCTTGGTTCTCATCCAAAAGACTACAGGAAGTAAGAGTAAGACTGTCTAGGATCAATGGAAATTCCCTGCTGGACAGTTGTCACTGGAAGAAATGTCTCCATTAAAGGATATGAGAATTTGTGAAATAAACTCAGTTATCATGTTTGCCCCTCTCCTGACCTAAAATAAACCACCCTCTCCCTTTACAGATTCATGAGATGTGACAGCAGGCAATTCCTCTCTTTACAGTCCTATAGAGTTCTATTGGACTGTCTTCACTTACCTGACCATTTTTACAGGGTTGTCAGGTGTTGGCACATAATATGATCTTGTATACTGCTGTCTGCTTTCGACCCAACTCCTAGATTAAATGGGGAAAGATTAGTAGGATGGAGGACATAAGGGCAAATGTTTTTAACAAGTTCACAATCAGCAGGTATATTTCAAAGTTGTATGATTGTTTATGATATAGTTTGTTTCTCCTTACATCTCATTTCAGAGACAAAGGGCGTGATTTATTAAAGCTCTCCAAGGCTGGAGAGGATATACTTTCATCAGTGAAGCTGGGTGATCCAGCAAACCTGGAACAAATTATTAAATATTTGCTAGCAAATGTTTTGAATCCTGAACCAGGTCCATTTCCGGATTGCTGAATCACCCAGCTTTACTGATAAAAGACTATCCTCTCCAGCCTTGGGGAGCTTTAATAAATCAGGCCCAAAGGGTGAGGAATTAAGGTGAAAGCTACCTAATGGGGATTCAAAATTAACAACAAAGTTTCAAAAGGCTTCTAAAAAGTGCTATCTGAACTGTTCATAATAACTTTTATTTACTGGGATGGTGTATGATTCAGAAAATCCACTGACTCACCTGTACATTTGTAACCACAAAACTTCTGGATTGCCATATCAATCCATTTTAGGGCCCTGTGGTTCATCTCTGCTGCCACGAGATGACATCACAATATTATGACAATGTTATGACACCTTTACCGTCCACTCCGGGAGGGTTAATATATCATTTCATTATGCATCCTGTGCTCATCCATCCACCCGCCAGACACAGCCATCTCCGATGATATTGCGCATGTTTCCGCTCTGAATCATAACACAGGAAGGTCACATGTAATCTAAAAGGTCATACACTGAGAGTTTCAGAGATCCAGGTTTTTCAGTGCCTTGTGTCTGGAATTACAGAAATCAGATAAGACGTTTTCTCACACTTTATGCTTTCAATATACTACATATGTTATTGTTAGTATACTTCAACAGTTATGTATAATCAGATAATAGGTCACATTTTTACATGTATCAGGGAATTAAAGAGCACCTCTAGATAATAAATTTAAAAAGCTTACTTTATACATTGTTAGCAAACTCAGCAAACCTTTAACAGTGTTCCAGTGTTGCATTGCCCTGGTCTGCCTCCCTGCATAATAGTGGGAAGTGCCTAAAGGCCACCACCTGGCACAGGTGATGTAGTATGGGATAGTGACCACATGAAAGAATCAAAATGTCATGTGAAACATCTATGCATACATTTTGTAAAAGTTAGGTGCAGGCAGTGGTATTAAATAGTTAGGTGTGTATTTTTCAAGCATGAGTTAGGTTTTAAAATATATTAAGAACAGCAGAGAAAAAACTGAAAAAGCTCTAGAAAGAAACAGGTAAGGTACCTCAGGGTTAAACCCAGGTGCCAAAACCCACAGGCACCTTCATCTTCAACCTGTCCAAACTGTCTTGATGACTTTGTTATTATTATTTATGATATTACCTGACTTGCAAATCCTGGATCATTACACAACAATGTATTTATTTGCCCTTTCTCCATAACAGTATCATTTGGGTGATTTAGTTGTCTACAGCAACCCAAAAACATGTTGGTTTTCTATTAACTTTAATTATTATCCATTTGCCTACATATCTGCAGTGGGAACATTACAAGCTCCTCTGAGGAAGAGGCTGATGTGAATGTTCTGTGTATTCAGTGATATGCTTCAGAATTTCAGGTAAGTAAAATGATAAATTATGCTTCTGATTTAAGGTGCTCATACAATGGCTGATGGGTGCATGACCAAACAATCAATATTGATTGCATACCTGGTTATTGCTGTGTACCCATCAATCAGAAGATATAAAATGTAGCGGAGGAGAGCCCCATAACAACAGCCAGCCACTTGCAGACTTTGTAAGCTGTGGAAAGTCCATTGGCTAGCTTTTGTTAGGTAGCATGTCTTGCTGCATATCTATTGAACAAAGAAAGGCATTTACAAACAATGTTGGATGAATATACTGATCACATATGTTTCAAAGAATGACCCATGTTTTATTATATTAGCATTAGATTCAATACTTTTGCAAATCTATATAAAATGCCTTGTATGTCCACACCCCTTACTCCTGACATTGTTCATAAAAAACATTGAGACTACTCCAATGCTTTTAATTTTTACATCAGCATTATGTTCATGGCAGTGCCCTGTGCGCTTGCTGTGCTTACTTCATAATGTTTTATCTGGGATTTTTTTCTTGTAGTCATTGAAGCAATGATCAAGTTAGCAGTAATGAATACCAATCTATACAAACTCTAGCTTTCCACTCTTGTTTTTGAGTTTATGTTAGAATTATCTGGTATATGTTAGTACCTGTCTGCTGAACTACCTAATTCCAATTGACTGGAATTTTTTAAAAGATCAGGGAAAACATCCACAGGACCATGGGAATTGAGCTTTCTTGCTTAGCTAAAACTTGCTAAACTAGTACTGGTTTATAAAAATGAGAAAATGGGAGAGAGGGAAATGTGTTTTATTTTGTATATAAATTATGATCAAGATAAAAAATAGTTTTCCCTAAGTATAAATATACATGTTTTAGTTTAATCAAGCAAATATAACATTACTCAAATGAATATTTAATTCATAACAAAGAAAGGCAGCTTCTGTTATGTTCTTACCTTAGAAAAGCAAAAGTGGTCTTTGGATCATGTATTCTGGAAGCAACCTGCAATTAAACGTTTACTTGTAAAACATAGAGGTCTTTTTTTTTAAGTTTTCACCCAACTTTTACCCTAAATTCAAAATTTCTTTTGCATTAGATTCAATTAGAAAAATGTATGAATAATGAGAAAAGTTGATTTACACATTTTCTAGTTTAGTCCAATGTAAAACGCTGTTGTTGATAAATTTTTTTATATAAATGATTTCTATTAGGACAGATCAGTATTAATGGAGAAGGGGTGTAGCAGGTAACGTAGCTATGTAACAGTTTATATCCAGTAATGTACAGCCCTGTCTATTTCCAGTGATGGATTTTGGAGAAGAAAAGTATGTATGCAATGTTAGTTGATGATGTTTAGAATACATACTGTCAAATAATTCCTTGTTCTCTCTGGTATTCAGCTCACTGTAGATCTGTACCTGTCTACTTGTTGTGATATCTACTGATGCTTTATTTCTCCTGACCTCTCTGCCATGGAAAGGCTAAAATACATGAAAGAGGTCAGGGATCAAAGTGACCCCTGACCACAGACATTGTACTCCACATGAAGCATGAGACTTATTATCTTTAAAGTTCAATGGTTGTAAAATGTGCTCCAATAAAACACTGTGGGCTCATTAGCTGGTCTGCAGCTCTGACCACCTATGATCTGTAAAGTATATTGACTCTGAAGGTGGTCTGTCTAAAATTTTCAACTAACTTACTGTGTAATACTTTAGTTGATGACAAACAACATGGTTTGCTCTTGATGAAAACGTATTTGTTTTTGAATAAAAAATGTGTGCACCTATAAGTCGAAGGCTTGCAGACTGAATTTTGGAAACCACCACGGCACAAATAAGTACCTACATGATGAATTTCTTTACTTTGCCCAACCTTGGGTACTAACAAATGTAAAATTAAATATTTCTGTTTTAATAATTTTTTTGGGGAGAAGACAAAACCATCTCCGGAAGATATTCGTGAAATGTGCTACCCAGTCATGTATTTCCCAAATTTGCTCTGTCACACATTGGATTCTTGACCTGATGATTACCTCAATTCATTCCTTTTCTCTTTCTAGGGAACACCTAGTCATTGAATGAAAGTGTCCCTTGTAATGCTTTCTGTTGGATTAAGTAAAAAATTTTATGTAAATGAGTGGGACATGGACAACACCAGCTAGATGTTGGAGGGGAAAGAACAATAAACAATAAGACAAGAACAGTTCACTTTTAGTAAGCTTGTACTTTAGTATCCTGAATCCCCACAAAGGAGTCTTGAATTCAATGAGTGAAGATTTGCTATAATATAGGCAACAACTAAAATATTTCAATTTGACCAAGCCATAACCTGAGAAATTGAACAATTGGCTTGCATTCCTCCTAAAATTGTTTTTCCTAGTATGTGAGTCAAGACCCTCCCTACTTACAGCCTCATAGATAATTACATGCATTGCGGGATCTAAGTTCCTGCTGCTTTTGACTCTTAGGCCCTGATTTATTAAAGTTCTCCAAGGCTGGAGAGAATTCACTTTCACCATTGAAGCTGGGTAATCCAGCAAACCTGTAATGGATTTCCTAAAACTCAAGCTATTTGTTAGCTATTTGTTAGCAAATGGTTTCAGTCCTGGACCAGATCCATTTCAGATTTGCTGGATCACCCAGCTACACTGATGAAAGTGTATTCTCTCCAGCCTTGGAGAACTTTAATAAATCAGGGCCTTAGTTTTAAGAAATTTGGGGTAAGATTTGGTTATGACACCACTGTTTACCTCACTGTTCTCCTTGTTAGAGTCCCAGAGTTGAAGAACAAATTCCTTTCCTCTAATAAGATGGCATGCTACATGGTAAAGAAATGCTGAAAAACAAGAAATTGTAAGTCATTAATGAGAAAAAGAATAGCTGCAGGGAGAGCACAGGCCATTCTGGTGACTAGTCTTTTTCCCCGTTTTAATGAAAAAATTAATGCTGGTGACTGAGTTTTACAAGAATCAATTCAAACTTAGACAGTTAGAGAAAAGATGATTTAGGAGGCCAAGAATTGCTGTTTGCAGGGCCCCCATCAGAGGGGGATTAAGACCCAATCAAACAATTTTGACTTTTACAATGCTGAAACATTTAGACATGGGGGGCAGGATAGTTACCTAGTATGGAACTCAGAAATTGTTGATGACCCTGGCTGTGGGAACCAAGGAGCTTTGTGTTATTGTACTTGCAGAATATTTAGAACTTACTGTAGGCTGAATCCATGAGGCAGGGACTGCAGAGTTAGTGAATTGTGTTTTCATAATTTTTTTGCTCATATTGCTCTCTCAGCAGCATAAAATGCCCCCCACTGGACGCATTTTTCACCTTTCCTTTAATTATTTAATTACAATGTTCCTAAGACATTTGACGGTCTTAAGATTGTATTGTGGTACATTTAGTGCAGACACTATCTGCATGGAGTTTGCAGGTTCTCCCCGTGTTTGGGTGGGTTTCTTCCAGGTACTCTGGTTTCCTCCCACATCCCAAAAACATGCAGTTAGGTTATTTCGCCACCTCCCAAAATTGACCTTAGACTGTTTTAAAGATATATGACTGAGGTAGGGACATTATATTGTGAGCCTATTTGAGGGACAGCTAGTGACTATGGAGTTTGTAAAGCGCTGTGTGTAAAAGTGTGTAATATGTTGGCGCTATATAAATACTAATGTGTAATAATAGTAATATTGCTTGTGTGGCACAATCCTACAGAGTCCTTTCCCCCCATTGACTTCATTAATGTTCATACTTTCTGCACTTTTAAAAGAGCACCATCTTTTTAAACTTGCCTATCTATCTTCTTCGGAGTTTTAAACCCTCACTACTTACCCACCATTCTGTATTAATTAACAATAGAAAGCCTTTAAATATATCCAAACCCAAAATGAAAAAATGTAAATATTGCGGTTTACTAATTCTTATATCTGGTGATTGCCTTAGTTTTTACTTTTCTGGCTAGTCTGTGTCATTCCCTGTGAGTTAAAAAAAAACAAAAAAAATCCTTCCTGTATAAACCATTAGGCTATGTACACACGTGCAATATTTGTCATTGCAGAATGAACAATTGACGACCAATCAACGATAATGCACGATTATTTTGAAGGATTGTATAGTGCACAATTCTGTACATGCTGCGTTCAAAAATATTCCACCAATAATATACACACACTAGATACAATCGTTTGAACGATGCAGGAAGTGACATGTACCAGAGAAAGTGTACTGCAGGACTTTCCACGATCACTGAACAACTGTACACACAATAGATTGCGTACGATCGTTGCCCAATCAGATCCGCCGTGATGGATGTCGGTGTTGTTGGCCAGTCATTGTGCTTTTTTTTTCGTTAAAGATTATCGGCCGATTGGTCATCAATCGTTCTTTTCCAAGAACCAATATTGCCCTGTGTACGTAGCCTTAGTCTCCTCAATCCCGCATATAATAAAAATAGACAATGGTAGGCTTGTTAAAAGTTTACCTAATTTGACAACCATAGTTGCCCCCACAGATACAGTGGAGAAGTGCAGACATAAAGACAGAAAATGTATTACTTTTAGGGTTTGCACGTTAAAATAAAGGAAATAAACCTGGAAAGAAAGAAAACTTATGTAACAACCATATCTAATGTTTAGCAAGCTGCAATTAAAAACATTTTTGCCTTTGGGTTTTGGGATACATGTTAAGCCTAATAAGACACCTGATTGGTTGATACAAGTAGCAAGATCTTCTCACCCTTCAAGCATTTCTTTATGGGTGAACCTCCCTTTTTTATTCTATCAGCAAAACACATGATGGCATACACTGAGCTGTGCAAAGAGCTACATGCCATAGATTCCAGGGATGGCAATTCCACCTCTAACATCTGAAGGGATTGAAGAAAGTAGGATTAGCTAAGTGATAATAATATCACAGAACCGTTCTGCTCCTCCCACCACATTCTCCTAATCATACAGTTAGTGTATGACTCCCCCCCCCCCACCCTTGTCTTGGGATCTGGTGCCGGCTAAGAGCCTGTGGCTCACTTCTCCCCCCTCTCCAAAGGCCTTTCACTTGTCTCTTTCCATTACATGCTACAGAGCTGAGAGAAAACAGAACCACGCTCCTCTGGGTTCACCGCCTCCTTCCATGTTAGCATTGCTCAGCCATTGGAATACACAGGACTGTCCCAAACAGTCCCAGACTGATCCCAGTACATCACTGAAAAGAAAGGCTCAGTCTACAGAAGTCAGCCTCTGATGAGACAATGCAGAGCGGGATTCTGGAACTACCATGAAAGTGAACTTCTGCTGCCAAATGACCTCACGTTTAGCTTGTGATGCATCCAACATGAAAGTTTTAGTTGTTTTAAAAGGTGCCAGCATATTTTGAAGCACCGTACATTAGATAGAGGGAAAAGACATGTAAACAGAGGCACATGGAAATATAATCACAGAGCAATTCTGGTGTTACCCTGGGTTCAATAGCATAAACGGGCCCAGATCTTGTCACTAAGGCCCAATATTGATCATTTCTACTACTTCTGTCTTGGGGACAGATGTACAAAAGCTGAATATATAACTCGAATGTTCATCTCCGGTGATGAAAATTCATGGTCTCTACACAGTTCTAGTGTTTGATATATATGCCAATAAACTTAAAACTTACTTAAGTTTATACATTTATATCTCTGCTAGATGATATATTTGTTTGGTATTATATTTATATTTGTAATAAAGGTTTATCTCGCTATTCTATGTTATCAAACACTGAAGGTTTTGCAAGGTTTACCAGGAAAGAAAGCACAACACACAACAATTTCAAAATGTATCTAGACCCAAGAACAAAAATGGAATATATTGTAGCTTACCAGCCCTTAGATGTGAAAAGAAGTGTGTTGGGACTATGTCTTGGGAGTTACTTTGTTGTCCACAGCTGAACTGGACAGATCTTTCCACAAAACAAGACAAACGGGGAGGATGAAAACTTTTGTATGCATTGTATGTATTTATGAGTCCCCTTGGACCATTGGGATATGCAAATATTGACTTTTCTTGACAGAAATAAAGTCTTGCCTGCCATCTGCAATTGCTTTCTTTATCTTTATTTATCTAGTCTATATACTGAATATTGAGTAGGTGAGGCATTTACTGATTTTATTTATTAGTATTTGCATAGGAAATCTCCAACTTCATGAATCCCATAGCACAGGGGTGTCAAACTCTGGCCCAAGGGCCAAATCTGGTCCCCAAAGGAATCTTAAATATAAACGGCAGCTGGCCCTCCGCTGCATTAAAATAGTGCTGCTACTACAGTTCCCAGCATCGCTCTCTGCCTATGCATGGTCCTGCATTGAACTGTTTTATAGACGCAAGTAATGCCGGGAATTTTAGTAGCGGTGCTATTTCAATGAAGAGGGAGTTACAGCTCCTCAATGGCCACGTCTGGCATTTCCAGCACTCCCCCTCAGCTGTACTTTTCCTTGCTCCTCCAAGGCATGGACTTGATTGGTTGGATTTTCATAGAATTTTCAACAATATTGTTATTATTATTGTTAGCCTGTGCAAAAAGGTTACCATTGAAATTTAACTCAGAAAGCTAGAAATAGAGAAAGAGGCATAAGATTTCTTCTTAAATAAAATTTTTAAAAAAATTCTTATGCCTCTTTCTCTATTATAGGCTTGTTCCAGATTGAATGTGAAACAAAACCTCTTTGTTTCCTTATGAAAAGGTTTTATATCCAATGAGAAGGAAAAACTTCCTCAATTTGGTCAATAAATTTCGAGGTTGGCCTACGACTTTGTCTAAGTTTTTAATTTTGGCCCTCTGTGTATTTGAGTTTGACACCCCTGCCATAGCACTTCAAGATTGTTTTATTGGAACTGATGGCTATAAAACGGAACTAAAATATATACTTTAGTAAAGTATATGAAAGCCTATTTAATTTTGTCTGCTAAAGCACCTTGTAACATAACAATTGTTGTATTATTTTTTTTTTTTTAAAACACAGCTTTGTCATTGTGTTTTGCATCTCAGAGCTGCTGATCCCTTAAAACTCTATCTGTTGGCCACAACCATTAAGCATTCCATTATTGGGCAATAAAAAGTTGTTTGTAGAAAAAAAGTACGGACTCAGGATGACAATGGGGGCACCGACTCAAATCTCTATTATATAAAACGCTGACATTTAAGGCTTTTTGGATGTTCTGTATAGAAATGAGCTTGGTTCTTACATCGCCCTCTTTTCTCTAGCTACCATGATAAAAAACTTAAGCTCTTTTTTTAAATTATAGCTGCCAGTTGGTCTCTGTCCTTCATATCTTCATATTTTCGAGTCATTGGACATAAACAACCCATAGCCAGTAGTCAGAACTTATGTGTCTATGATTCAGAAATAAAGTCAGGCAGTTTGCATTTTCAGATTTAGATAGCAATGGGCAACTCTGCTTGTTTTTAAGTTTCTTTAAAGGTCCAAATTTCTATTTCCAAATGCTACAATTCATTTTTTTGGCAAATGCATCCACTTCCTGCCCCCTGCTACCACTCCCATCCCTTAGTGCTATAGTTGGCATCACTGGTTAATAAGAAGGCACAGAGCATGAGAAGGGGATTATGAATATTACTTAAAAAATTTAAAGATAAGACAATTGAAGTTATGTGGACCAGGAGCCATTGTAAAAGGTTAGCCGAGTCCACAGGTCCACATTAAACTGACCCTACAGCATGCATTATTGTGTCAGCAACTGTATATGATAAAAGAAAATGGTACAGATACTTTGTATAAACTAGTAAAAAGTACAACATTTTTTCTTTCCATTAATTGCATAAAATAGTAATTAGGATTTGAAGATAATCCAGGGATGTTAGCAGGAACTTGGAGGAGAAGATTAAAGGTGCCTGGAACCACCATAGAAGGTAAGGTTAGTCCACAGCTTCTCTCACAATTCACCATAGATAATATTCTATTGTGATTGCAGCAGTTTAAAAGCTCCACTAGTAAATGAACTGATGCAAATAATGAATTGTACCACATTGTATAATGTGGTAAAAACGTACATAACAGAGCACCTGGGGTTTGAATATACCCAGGAGATTTGAAGATTAACCATGAAAGCCAGAAAGTACTTGGGGGTACCAACACCATGAACCTTGTAAGCCCATAGGTCCTTTTTATAATACCCTAGAACATGCATTACTATCCCTTTACCAGCTGATTATTGGTGGGACTGGTGAAAGACACTATACTGTATAATACAGTTTGTCAGTGTTATATGAAATATGGAAAATAAAAGATTTCATAGGTTCACTTTCCTCTGCATTTAAATAGGTCCTATTTTTTTATATCACGTGAGATATTTTCTCAGTGGAATTTTCCCAATGGATCATAAATCTAACACATTGTTTAACAACTCCAGGAAAAAAAAAGAAATGGTTTTGAGAATTTATCTCACACCATATTGCCATATATGGAATTTCCCCTGCATATAGATTGAGATACTGTATATACAATACAGTCACGGGCTTTGCCTAAGTCCCCATCGGTGTTAACACGCACTCTCCTTATTTTGGAATTAGGAATGTTTAGAAAAGAAATACGTGCAAACGAGCCCTTATACGTCAGACTTGAGCTTTAATTGCTTTTTTTTGTCATGAAGAAGGATATTATGTATTAACTAATGTATAGAAATGTGAACAAAAATAGAACAAGATTGTAAATAGTTATTAAATTATAACAAATAATTTTAAATAAACAATGCTATTTTAAGAACCAAAATATTTGAGAAAGGAAACTTATTAGTAAACGTATGTTTTGCGTCATTCTGGTGTACCAGTCAGGTTATATCACTTTATGGTTTATTGTATCAGTCCCTACGTTTTTTGTTTGTTTTTTCAGAGAAACAAACCTAAAACAATAAGAGAATATAACAAGAAAAGCAAGAATATAAAACAAGAGAAACAAAAGTTTTTTTTTTTATTATAAGGAAAAAAATGCTCATAGGCATGAGCATACTAATTTTAATGTTCTCATTTTGCTCTGTTATTCAGTTAACATTCATTAAAATCTTTAACGAGGGAGAAAAAAAAGGAGAAAATAAATTTACAGATTTTAAGGAAACTATGGGGAATAAAAGAAAAAAAGAAATACATTCTAGTAAGACAACAAAGAAGACAAAAGAAAACTAAAACAAATAAAGGGGAATATCCACCAAAACAAATTAAAATTGTTACAAATTCCTTTTTCGTAAAAGAAAATTTTACTTATATAATAGATAATTTTACTTATATAATAATTATAGTAAGTATAATAAATATTATAATTACTTTCATCATTACTTTTCATTATTTAATCACTTTCATCAGTAATGCTGGGTGATCCAGCAAATCTGGAATGGATTTCTTAAAAGACCTTTGCTATTTGTTAGCAAATGTTTGGAATCTTGGACCAGATCCTTTCCAGGTTTATTGGATCATGCCGATTTACTGATGAAAGTGTATCATCTCAAGCCTTAGAGAGCTTTAATAAATCAGACTTATAGTCTGTAGTTAGCACAAAAGTTCATTCCAAAATGTTTAATGAAAACAATCTTTTTATTATTATTATTAGATATATTATTATTATTATTTAGATTAAGGTGTCGTTCTCGCTGTGTTTTTATTGACAGTAGCCACACCAAAGGTACATCTAATTATTGTTTATTAGTGTAATAGGCAGACTAAATAATATGGATCAATCCAGCAACCCCTCATGGTTTGATGACACCATAATTGTGTCCCTGATTTTTTTA
This sequence comes from Pyxicephalus adspersus, assembly GCF_032062135.1. Classification (NCBI taxonomy): domain Eukaryota; kingdom Metazoa; phylum Chordata; class Amphibia; order Anura; family Pyxicephalidae; genus Pyxicephalus; species Pyxicephalus adspersus. The sequence continues at coordinate 38,635,653 of NC_092859.1, forward strand.
GTCATCAATATTAGGCAAATTGTCTTGAAACAAGCTTATTATTGTATGCGTGCACCACAAGCTTTAAATACCCAATCAAGTTTAGAAAAAAATATTTCCCCACTTATTATGAATTTGTATTGAAATGAACATGAGTCAGTGTATGAATTCACGAATAGTAAGTACATGAATGTATTGATTTAGGAATTTCTTTACCATATCAAAATAAACAATGTTATGTATTCTTTCAGTTCAGTGTAACAATAAAAAGATGTATATGAGGATTTTCATTTATCCAGGTCATGTTGTTGGTTGCATTCAGCTGGGCTTGTTTGTGTCAGCTGTACCATCAAACAAAGACGCCATCACTTATTGGGTCAAATGTTATGTGTTGGGTGTATAGGACCTATATTGACAACAAGAATACATTCAAGAATAGAGGAATTACAAAAAAAAACCTTTTTCTTGCATATGATTGGATTTGTTAGCAATTATATTAATGTCACTTTGTTGTGTTTAAGTTAGGCCCCAATAAGTAAATCTATTATATATTTAGAGCAGACCCAATTTACATGTTTACCTGTCTGACCCAATTCCCCTCAATGCATGATCAACTGGCAGCCTACATGAAATTACATTCCTTAAATACTTACCTTTGCAAAGATTCTGGCACCATCCTGGCATGGGCCAGAAAATCTTTCCAGTTTTTTCCTGGTCATGATGTGGCAGGAGTCGGACCTAGTGTCTCACTGCTTTTAAACAACAGAAGGGCTGTTGGATGGTTAGATTTGGATGGTCAGATTAGAATCTTAATTTGTGCTGTGGTTCTATCTGCTGATCCATATGTCACCCTGTGACCTGTAGTGAGGTAGGAACCAGTGGATAGAACCACATTGCTTGGTAGGTGAAGGGACCAGATATCTGATCCAACATACCTGAAATTGTGTACGTTGTGTATAATTGTGTACAGATGTCAGGATTCTTCTATAGAATTTTAACAGAGCAAACATCTTTATGACCGGCAGATAGGTAGGTCTTTTTTTGCAGTGTTTTTTTTATATTAGTGACATGGTCACGTTAAAAACCATTTTTCCAAAAGATAACCTTCGCAGTCCAAATAAATAAAAAGCTGACAATATCACCTTTATTTAACCTTTACTTTTAGGATTTAAAACAAAATTGATTTTAGGCACATTAATTTAACACATTTATTATGACATATGTAAATATGCTATTGTTTTAGGCTATTCTTTTGCAAATTTAATCTACTGTTGTAAATGTTGTATCAGCCATGTATCTGTGAACATTATAACTGATTATATAATAGAAACATTTAGTTTAGTTTAAAACATGTAGTAGTGATTTGTAATGTACAACTCACTGTCTGATCTGACTCTGCCCCCTTCCTTGAATGACACAGTCCAGCTGCCCCAGGTATTGAAAAGCTTCTTGAGATGTCAGACACACTGCAATAGGCAAAGAGGAAAATTCCCCAGACTGTGTTAAAAGGATGGAGGGGGAGGGTGCTGAAGCTGTTAACATTGCATCTAAAGGTGATGAGGGCCACAAGAGTTGAGAACAATCTAGGTCAATTGCCCCATATTACCCATGGATACTGCATAGGAGTCAGCATTCTGCTTTTCAAGACAGAGTTTGATAAAGATCTTAAGTTGGCTATCCAAGTCCAGATTGTATAATTTAGGGTCAAGCATTACCAGCCCAATCCATTAGAGCTCCTTCATCCTGGATACATTTTAGTGTATGTCAAACTGTTTCTAATGCAATCAAATGCACGGACATCATAGTCACAACCTTTTTTTATTAGGGGTCGGTCACAAGATTTAGGAGGTACACCTAAAAATGTTATGTTGGTGGGTTAAACCAAATCAAAAAAACACACCTTGCATACACATCAAATGTAAATTCTAAAGACACTGGTCCACTGGCCAGTGGAAAAGTGCTCCCTTCAATTGGTGGCCAGTGAAGAAGTCCATCTTCCATTGGTGGTCAGCAAAGAAGTGTTCTTCTATTGATGGCCAGTGGGGAAAAGATAAGGGGGAGATAAGAGCCCCACTTCTAATAGCAGAGATGTTATCCTTACTGTAAATGCCCCCTTACAGTACCTTTGGTATGTCATCTACCGTTTTTATACACAGATCTGACCAGAGCTCTTCCAGTTGGCCATTGCTGTCTTGCTGTCTTGGGTTCTTGGCTTCTGCCCAAAGAGACCCAGCTCTGCACAGATAAGTAAAACTACTGAATACCAACACTGGAGTTATTATTTGATGCTGGGAGATATTCTTGGTTTTGGAGTGACATAATTACTGATGCTGGGGGTTATTAAAAATTCTAGGGTAGGATAACATGTGTATTATTGATGCTATGGTAATTATAGATAGGGGGTAAATATTTCTAGGTGTTTATATTGATCCTGGAGGTTATTTTTGATGCTGATGCTTATTACTGATCCTGGTTAGTTAGTGGTAATGCTGGGGAATATTATCAATGTTGGGGTTTTCATGCTGAAAGTTAGTGTTTTTATGCTTTGATGCTGGGGGTATTATTGATGTTGTGAGTAATTGTTGTTTCTGACACTTGTTGGGGTTAATAATGATGCTGGGGGGGATTACTGGCTCTGATACTTTTTCAGGTTATTATTGATAATGTGGGTTAGTACTGATGATGGGCAGCATGGTGGCTCAGAGGTTAGCACTCTGGCCTTTGCAGCGCTAGGTCTCAGGTTTGAATCTCCGCCAGAACACTATCTGCATGGAGTTTTCCCCATGTTTGTCTGGGTTTCCCCCCACATTCCAAAAACATGCAGTTAGGTTAATTGGCTTCCCCCAAAATTGACCTTAGACTGTAATAAAGATTCACATACATGAAGATATTAACATATGACTGAGGTAGGGAGATTAGATTGTGAACCCATTTGAGGGACAGGTAGTGACATGACTATGGACTTTGTAAAGTGCTGCATAATATGTTGGTGCTATATAAATACTGTGTAATAATATTAATAAAACGGTGGAGGAAATTGCTAGCCCTGACAGTTGCTAAATTTTAATGCTTGAGTTTATAGCTGGGTCTACACAGATGGTTTAAAACACATGTAAATGTTCTTACCATATTTATATGCATTTTGTACACTTTTACTGAGGTTTTAAAGCACTGAAAAATGGCTATGCCACGTTTTTACTGCGTTTATGTTTTAAGCACTTATAAATGTGGGAAAATGCAGAAAAATGTGGGAAAACGCAGAAAACCATGGGAAAACCTCCCATTGAAATCAATAGATGTGTTTACCCATGTTTTCCCATGTTAACCCTGCATTTAAATTTTTAAAACCTTGCAAGGAACGTTTTCTCTATACCGCTCAAAAATGTGCCTTAAGGAAACGCCCTGGTGTAGATTAGCCCATTGGAATGCATGGGGATTTCAAGTACAGGCTTTTAAACCCTCAGGTTAAACGCTGGGGAAACAGTCTGTGTAGACTTAGCCTATGATTGCTTACCTTGACTCTAGCGGGGAGTTACCAATGCTGACCCTGGCACTCGCTGGGTAATATTATTGCGACCACTGACACCAACAATGAGGCTTTTTATACCCCCCCCCCCCCCCAATTTATGCAGGGAATTCCCAGCCCCTAGTTTGTGTAAACTTTAGCAAATCAAAGGGGAGACACTACTAGCAATAAAACATAAAGCAACAACCATTTTGCTGACTGTGTTCACTTTTTTGATTGTGCAACGTTTTCCTTCTTCATCCCTTAAAGACACCCATCAGGTGAGTTGCAATTTTCTCTTCAGTTTCTCTTATGTTACTGTGTCAATTCTTTTAAAACTGTTGACAGCTATGGTTGATTTTTATGCCCACTGATCTTTGCTTGCTAATTAGCAATGTTACACACTTCTGACCACTGTACTATGTACACAATGTTGTATGTTACATTGGGCCTGATTTAATAAAGCTCTCCAAGGCTGGAGAGGATACACTTTGATCAGTGAAGCTGAGTGATTCAACAAACCTGGAATGGATCTGGTCCAGGATTCAAAACATTCGCTAGCAAATAGCAAATGACTTTGAAGAAATACATTTCAGGTTTGCTGGATCACCCAGCTTTACAGATAAAAACGAATCCTCTCCAGATTTGGGGAGCTTTATTAAATCAGGCCCATTGTCTTCAAAGTGCTCCTTGCATTAGCAGTTGTTAGTAATAAGTATTCCTTAACTGGTATAACCACATCCTCATTTAGGTAGGGTCAGAAAAAGTCTTAGCTCTCCAACTATATTGTGTAGAAAAAGGATGTAATAATTCCTATTTTTGTTATATTTGAGTAGAATATATAGATTGAGCCAAACATATTACTAAAGAATATATTAAATTATATATATATATATATATATATATATATATATATATATTAATATATCATTATCCCCTCAAAACTGCAAAGTATTTTTAATATGGTAATCAGAACTGAAATACTGCATACATATTTTACTGCAAATTTTTCCTACATTGTCAGCTACACCCCCCTCTGGCACTGCAACTATAGCTGACACTAGTACTGATGTTGTCAGTATGTCCTATTCATAAACACAGTCTTTATTGACACTTGGGCCATACATGCATAATAATGGCTGCAAACTAATCACAAAGTGTCTTTTATAAATAGGCAAACATCCATAAAGGCAAATACATAACACTAGCTGTGGAGCCATATAAAGCTGCAGCACTGGTATCAGCAGAGGGTGGAAATGCAAAAAAATGGACAGCTATTGAAAGAATTTAATGCAGATCAAAGAAAAGAAAAAAGATAACCTTCATAGGTGAGAATAATAAAACATCTAACATAGTGTAGCTGGATTCAAATTACTAGCTTCTAATACTCTCAGCTATGAGCTATAGGGTCAATTCCTGTAATAAGTGCCTGATATTATATTTAGAATTATCTTGTCAGCTTTTATTATGTGAATTAGGTGTTGTATGGGCCAATTGATCTGCCATCTTGCTTTTCCAATATACGGCAGTAAGTGACACATCACCTTTAGGCCCTTGTAGTCCTGGATGCCATAGGTCAGTGCCCTCCAGCCCATACATTTCACTTTGACTAGAGAGGAGCTTTCAGTGGGCATAGTTTACAGGCATAAATTTAGCTGCCATGCTTTGAAGTGAAGAATATGGACATTTGTTTTTGTTTGTGGCTCTAGCTTATCACCTTAATGCCTCATCCCTGTCTCCAAGAGTTGCTGGTCAGTTAGGTTTCCCTGCTTGTGTCCAAGTAAAGAGGGCAGCCAAGACCACCCCAGCTGCCAGACTCTGCTGATAAGGATGACTGATGGGAGGGAGACTGGCTCCATGGATGGACCTGATGCTTCCCGGGGTCCTAGCAGAGCCTGGATGGTCCAGAGGATTAGAGGAATGTTGGAAGAGTGGGGAAGAGATGGCATAATGAAAAAAGAAATGTAATTACTGTAATTGTAAGTGCATCACAACAGAATAGAACAGGCATTTTATACTGAATTGGAATTTCAGAATTGGCAAGATAACAACCAGTTGCCTTTGTTGGTGAGGAGGGTTTTTTCTTGTAAGGTTAAACTAGCCATAACCTCAGTATATAGTCCAGAGGAGGGGAGGGCAAACTTTTTGGCTCAGGGACAACAATGAGTTTTAAAGTTTGACAGACAGGCTAAGTCAGTATCAGATGGATTGAGAGTATTTGTATGAACTGATACTAAAGACATTTTTATGTCAGTCTTGGAAAGTTTTAATAAATCAGGCCTTATGTTGGGACTACTGAATCCCTCTTTTTTTCTTCTTCATTAAATAGTTCTGCAACAAAGACAACTGTGAGCAATGAAACTCATAATAGCTCTCTAGGTTAATTTTGTTTTCTTATGTTCTATAAGTGTAAATGTTATATTAGTGTAAAGGAATGTTCCAGAGCACTACATGCTCTGGGAATCCTTTCTCAGGCATCACTTTTATATTTATAAAACAAGGATTTTAAATAAATATTAGAAATAGTAAAAAATATATAAATATATATATAAATTAAAATACAACTGAACCCAAACAAAGATAGTATATATATAATATCTAGCATCTGGCTTAAACCTTTTAAACCAGGATTGAAACTGATACAAAAGGATGATCAAAGGATAGTTTTGAGGGTGTTATTGGCGTTGAAGGGCTCCTGAGAATTACTGAAATTTGAGTTAGCCTGTCATTGTGCATGAAAAATGTAAGTGACAATATGCAAATGTACATATAAAAAAATAAAAAATAAAATAAAAAAATAAAAAAAAGAGTTGCATGGTAAAACTGGTTGTTTTGTAGCAGTATCAGTTTTGCTAAAATCCTTTTGCTAGTTTTACTGATTACTTTCTCTTCTACATAGAATTCTAAACATTCTTTCTAAATCTCCTCTAACCAGACTGAAATATTATAGCGTAATATTACACTGCCTGTTACAGTCAGCCAGTGACATCAAATTTTCTGGCTGTGAAATTGTTAAAAGAATTAAAAAAAAAAAAACACGTAAAACAGTCCATGTGAAAACCATGAGGGGATATTAATTGCTTTGAGTCCTTTTAAATCCACATATAAACACTCGATCAAAGAGGTCTAAAATATTGCATACAGGCGTAATCATTTGGAGCTTTTATAGTCATTTTTCATAAACCCTCAGAGCCCAGTTTGAAGTTACCAAGCAAAAGCAAATCATTTACCTTCATTTACACATGAGGTCCGATTTATCAAAGCTCTCCAAGACTGAAGATAGATTATCATGTGAGAACCGGGGTGATTCAGCAAACCTTAGATCTATTCCAGGATTTTCCAACTAATATCAATTTATTTAAAAAAAAACATTCCAGATTTGCTGGATCACACAGGCTCTCCCATCCTATTATTTCCGCTCCAGTCTTGGAGAGCATTAATAAATTAGGCCTATATAATGAATTAGATTGAATGTTTAAGTCTATATATAAACATTCTATTTCAATTGTATTTCTCCCACCAATTAAAATAAAAATGTGAGACTTCTAGTAAAGTCATGCATTTACCAAATTTTGATAATAAACGTGGGATCTTTTAGTGGGATGTGTCAGGGTGAGTTTGTAATTTTTTTAGCTGCTTTGAGTACAGAATGAGGTGAGTATTGGAACAAAGGTAAGTTAAGTTAGTGTTAAGGCTAATTTTAGAATCACATAAAGTTTTGTGGTTATAATTAAGGTTTGGATTGGTGAAGAAGTTAAAGAGACACTTTTATCTGTTTAAAAAAAACTTACAGTGTATACTTACCCAATAAGAAAAATGTAATCTATTGCTGTTTACCATTCCTTGTAATTCCATTTATACTGACAATGACACACTTCCAGTCCATGGATGACAATGCTCCCTCACTGTACTGTATCTAAAGAGAAGCAGCATAGTCACCCTATATTGCCGGAATGATCTCCAGGACTATGGAACACTTTGCCACAGGACTGTTGTGGTTCATATTGGTAATCTGGGTAGGAGGATAAATGGTGTTTTTACCAGACCAAGGTAGAAAAGAATAAAAGTCATTGGTAGGGAGTATATACACTTTAAAGGCAGAGAAATGATTCTGCTGACCTTTCTGAAGGCCCGTGTCTCCTTCACTTCATTTAGGCACAGCTTACTGCTGTGTTCTGCAGTGATATAGGGGTCAGGGTGGAACCACAATGCATTACAGGAAGTGGATTGAATGATTCTAGATAAATGACGTCAGGTTGAATGATGTTGATAGGCTTCCTGGTAAAATATTGTTCCTAAAATGGATGTGGCCAGGTGTGTCAAGAACTTCAGGTAAAATGGCATCCCTGGGGAAAATGTTATTAGGCGCACCTGACTTTGGTAATAGTATCACATGTTGGTTTATTAAAAGTCCTTTTCAACATCTTTTGATTGCAATTTTCACTTAATATAGTGGCCAAAAAAATGTTACTTTAGCATCACTTCTGTACAAGACATGCCTGGGCCAGGCTATAAAAACAAGTAGTAGGACTTGGAGGTGACACAAATTCTTGCAGCTTTCTGGCTGCCAGATAAGGCTCCTGCCGAGGAACCTCCGCTCTTAACACATCACGTAGCACCCTCTTCTCCTATCAGAGGGCCTGTGGATTTATTCATGTCATCACTCCGGTCCCTGCACCTTCACCTGTCAGAAGGCTGCCTGGAACAGGAGATCAGAACACCTTCTCTCTTTACACCTAACAGCTGCAGTGCCTAAATATTCTTGTTCTGTTGATCTCTTAATATTCAATACACTGTGGCTGACAAGGGCTACAATCCTGTCCTCCTTATCAGAATACATTCTTGCTTTCAACTGAGGACAGAGAGAAATCACGAAGGGAAATAATAATGTTTCTGATATTAATTTGATCAAGGGGATAAACAAGAGCAATAGAGGCTCTAAAACAGAACAGAAGGAACGAAGGAGAAAAAATGAACAGAGGGTCTGCATGACAAGGTGAGGAACAGGGTATGGAAAAGTAAAGGTGTGGTATTAGTGAGAAGGGTGTACTTACCTTACTTACTTGTGATCTTACCACATTGGTGGCTGACAGTCAAATGGGCAGGGTGGCCCTTAAATGGTTCTTCCTGTTGAGGCTGCTGGGTAATCATTCTGAAATGTTCAGACAAAGACGGACATTTTCACCACCCACCTCCCTTATTGTTAAAGTTTGTTGTCAAGGGTTGATAGTTTGGCAATATAACTTGTAACAGCAATTTAGTGGATGAGGGGGTCAGTGAACAGCTGAAATTGTTCCAAAACTAGGGGCTCCTCTGGGGTATGAGGATTCTATGTACTTGTTTATTGGTGGTTCTCCGAGGAGCTAGGTCACCTGAGAAACAACGTGTGATGTTTGTCTTAAAACTGGTGGGGTGCAGCTGAGGACATATATAGTTAAAAATTGTACTTTTAAGGACACACAAAGATTCTTTCTGGTTACACTGTAAAAGTTATGGTAATCTTTTGTTGTTTCTTTTTCATTCTGGTTTTAAAAATAAAAGTGCTGGGGCCATTTAAACCCTTGTCATGCAGTCCATGTAATTTTTTAAAAAAAACTTAAGGAAATAGGTCAATGAATACTGAAGTTATGTAACATCTTCTAAATGTTCAAATTCTTCTTAGAGAAAGGGAAATCTTAGTGAATTTGGGTCATAAAGCCTATCTTCAGCTTTCCAATACCACTTCTCCACAACAGTTTTTTTGTTTTTTTTAAATAGCCCTTTATACTCTTTTAAAGTACAGTTACAGTCAAAATGAACACAATAAAAATAAGCAACTCAGAAACCAATGTATTGAGATCAGCACTGTTCTCTGCAGCAAAATCCTGGGAACCCATACCTGCAATATATCAAACTCCTAAGGGAAACCAACACTTTTGGGAATGTCGCTCTTCTGGGTCTCACCGATTCATCTTGCTGACCTCCACTAACTACAGGATACAGTAATGAAATAGAGGTCAATGTGAGGCACAAGTGAGAGCTGCTGGGACACCAGGGGATCAAGGTTTCAGAGTGGACTTTCTCACAGGCAGGAAAGGTACGTTTTTCAGGGTGACTTTGAACCAGTTATTTGTTCACATTGTATCCTCACAGACATTGTCCTTGCATGATTTAAAACAATCCTGTTTTTTGTTGGTTAGCATTTGCTGTGAAATGAAAGGCAAGCACACCTGAATTTTGGAAAACAAACTTATTACTATTGATACAAGTGGACACTGTTTTATCTTGCTCCTGATAAATATGATTTAAATTCTTTTAGTGTGTTCTGTCTTAGTTAAAAGACATTGACAAATACCCTCTTGGTTTAAATTACTTAGATACAAAGAGGGGCATTGCTAGCTGACTTTCTATCTTTTCGAGACCTCTCTAATTTACTCATTTAATCATTTTCAGTAGGGTGCAGTAAGGTTGCAGTTCAACCTGTGCTATGGCAAATATCTAGCTTTCTGCAAAGCACTTGCCATGCAAAATTGGAAAAGGTTAAATCACAGGGGGAGACTGGTTTGACGTATTTTAGACTTGTACAGCAATTTAAAGGTAGCCATAAAACCAACAAAAATACAACCAGACTTTCTTTCTTTACAAAAGATCAATAGTACATGGCACTGATAATAAATAGGGGGTCATCTAAGATTGCAGAATAAAACGTGAAGCTGCTATGACATGCAGGGAGCCATGTTGCCTCCAGATGCGCAATCTGCAAGTGCAGTTAGAGGTGCAATTATCTGGTGCTTGCATGTTTAGTCAGTGGAAAATTTAAACAAGGGGTTTACTCAACACAAATGCTTACAATAGAGAAATAGGTAAATCCAGTTTAATGGCAATAAAGGACAAGCACAGGTTCTGCAGTATTTTTAACAATGAAATACTTCCTGCAGTAGTAATAGTTTATAGGAAGTGTGTTTGTTGTAGGTTTGGCTATCCGTGTTTGGCTATAGCAAAGGGTGGCATCCTGAAAAATGAGTTTATGTTGAATACATATGTTGTAAAACAGTCCCAAAAAGTAATCTTATTGCAGTTAAAGCAACACTGTATAGTTGAGAAATATAGACCATATCCATAAAAGAAGTCTGTAAATACTTATCCTTTCTGCTGCCAGGGCCAATTTTCCCCAATTCTGAAAAGATCTTCTGCTAAGTTCTGTAATGAAATCAACACAGTTAGACTTGTGGGTACTCTGGAGGTCTCACGGGTTCCATTTTGTGATCTCAATTTCACTACTATATTGGTGGGAGGTCAGCAGGAGAAGCCTGTGCACAGGATAACCACATTGTTTATTGGAAGTGTTGCTGAAGATTTCACCTGCTTATTTAGCTTTGGTAAAGGAACAAGATTTATTTTATGCACTATACTTTTAAGTATTTTTATTTTACTTTAATAGGATGTTTTTTTTGTAGCGACAAAGTAAGTGGCCACCAAGGCAGAGATATAAATATTTGCTTGCTAAGGTTTTTTGCACATGTAATAGATGTACAGTGCAAGGCCAAAAGTTTTCAGACACTAGATAATCATACCCATATAGGACAATTAGATATTCAGTTCCAAAACCATGGACATTATGGATGAGAAAACTAGCTTGCAGATCGAGTTGCAGTTTGTCTCGAAGGTCGCGGGTAGTAGAGTCAGTATGGTTGAGGTCTGAGCTCTGTGTGGGCCACTTGATAAAGCTGTTTGATCACTTATTTTGAAAGCAGAAGTTCTCCTTTAGGTTAGTGAGTGGGTCAATCAGATCTGACCATGTGAAATCAGAATCAATAGATTGCATTCTACAATTCCTAGCATTCCTGCATTACAGTAGAAACTATGTATCTTCATGAGGAGGTGTCTGAAGGTCAGGGCTGTGTGGATAGCTGTACAGCTAGAGCCAATAGGATTTTATTGAAATTTCCTCCCCAAATGTATTACTTATAATTTACAATAATCAGCATGATCAGCTTAATATAATTGATCATGTTCATTTTTGGTTTATTTGGGCTTCAACTGCTCCTTTTATTGAAAACACATGAAATCAATCACAAACTGAACAGCTTTGGCCCAAGACCGGCACTGGTAGACAGAGAATAATATTTATGTTATTAGGTTTGGAGTTTTCAGGTAACAAAACTCTAGAAGGGCCCATAGACTCTGCTGTACCTCAACCAATGTTGGTCTTGACCCTTCAATTGAAATATTGCTATAGTAAGAATGCTCACAAATACACAGCTGCAAACCTGTAATAATTCTGCTCCTTTTCATAAACAGGGAGGGAAGATGCTGCCCATTTTCATAATCAAGAGAGGAGACATAAAACTACTAAGAATTTAAGTATGCCTGTCCCTCATAAAGTGAAATTATAGTGTATACGATTGCTCATGCAGCTGCACAGGAAAAAAAAAGGAAAAACTCTATTCTCAATGCTTCCAATGAGAAACAGCTGAGCGCCTAAGTATAGAGCCGGGCAAAATGAGGCCTCATTAGCACCAGCTCCTTGTGGAAATGACCCAGGCGGATGGAGTCAAGCCCAGCAGATGGGGCGGAGGGCCGAGGGAGCAGGCCAGCTTTTAAACATTCATTAGCTCTATACTCTTGGCATCTTTCCTGAATTCCAGACAGGTTAACGTGAAAGTGCTCCACTTGCTGCTCCTGAATTGGATAAATATGTGCATAAAATGTCAGTGGAGAGCAGGTCGAAGTAAGGTCTGCTTGAGAAATCTAGAGGAAATCTGGAGTGGAAACAAAAACAAAACACATTTCGGGCATTTGCTCAAGTGGTGATCTAGGACCATCTAGGATGGTACTGAGGATGCTTTGGTGCTTAAAAAAAGACCATTAATTTGAAGAGTAGATCTAAAAGAAAAGCTATGCACCAGTGTTTATATCATTGTGAAGTCTATGCTGGTGCTTGAAATAACTTTCAAGTCATAGGGAACCCCTTCTATATTTAGATTATGTTAGATTATAATATCCACAGCTCACAGAACATTAACGTGGTGGTCAATGGGAAGAATGCCTCTTACAATGCTGGCCAAACTCTCAAGGAACCCTGGTTGAGAAACATAGGTCTAAGAGGAAATATTTCCTTCTATATTCTGGTTTAAATACACATACTTTTGCTAGCATTTTACACTGAAGTAGTCACTTGCCCTTTAAATGTACTGTGTTAATTAAAAAGACGCTATCTATCTCTTAAAAAGACAAGAGGAAAAGTACTGTTTATTTTGTAGCCTCTGAGGCCAGGTAGGAGTGTGCCACTCCGTCCCCATGGGTAGACGGAACTAGTGAAGTGTGACTTCTTCCTTCACTAGCAAAACTGTTTTGTTCAGACCATAAATTACCCCAAACTGAGTCCTTTGTTTGTTCTGTTTACTGTGATTGCTTAACCTGAGTGATGCTGGGGTATAAATCACAGCTCAGGCCATTAATCTACAGAGCAGCCATGCTTGCAGTTACTGCCCCCTGCTCTCTATCTTAGGGCAGGCTATCACATATGCACTGTGACTCTTCTGATAAGCTTACTACACAATGCATTACATACCTTTAGCTGATTAAACAATTATTATCAATGCTGTGTACAATAGAAAATTGTAATTTTTTTAGGTAAAAAAAATCTTTACAGGTATGTTCACACTGGCTATTAAGCTGTGGTACATTTGCAACTTCTTCATGCCAATAAACCTCTGTCTCTGGGGTAAATAACATGTAGCTTCTCCCCTCGGAAGCCCCATATAGAATGAATAGGGGTGGTAGTACTGCTCATTGCCGCCAGCTGTCAAATCTACAGACGCTGATTCTTCAGGAACCAGCTCTGCAGTGCGAGTGGCCAAACGGTATTGTAAAACAATTGGAGAAGGCTCTGATTGTTCCAGTATGACTATGCCCCTGTGCACACAGCCAGACCCAAAGTCATGGTTTGATAAGATTGGTATAGAAGAACCTGAATGACCTGCAGCCTACTGAACACTCTCAGGATGAATTGCCACCTCGCTAATATGTACCTGTGCTCATTTTTTTCTACCCTGGTATGCAGGATAACAATGGAGCTCTTCCGGGAAGGGAAGTGAGGGGTTGTTCTGTGATGACCAGAGGAAGAAGGTAGCTGAGGCATAAAGGGGTATAACTACATGTGAGGGGGCCCCACAGAAAAATCATTAATGCCCCACCTTTGTCAATATTTATTTGTAAAGTAGCTCCTCTAGGAATAGATAATATAAAGGGACCCTGTCATCATAGGCTACTTTTAGCCAGGAAGTCAATTGATGGAACGACCATGCAGGGACTGTCACTGTACTTTTCTATGGAGGACAGCACAGAGGGGTGCCTCCTACTTATCCTCCCCGCTCCATAGAACTGATCAATGCTAAATGTCCTCCTGCCAGATCACAGCAACAGAAATCTAAGGTGTGTACAAGGCATAACTCACCATAAGAAGTTATCAAATCACTTGAATTGTGACAAAATCAAATTTTTTTTTAAATTTCTTTTGCCTGAATAAAGAAATAAAAGATTAGAATCCCACCGAGTTTACTTTAAGGTCAGTGTCCCTGTTAGAGAGATTTACTCTCTCTATTTGCTCTGGAAATAACCAGGATTGAAGGTTAGGGAAAATACAAAACTTAAGAGTAGTCACCAGAACAAGATGTTAGGGGAAACTATCCAATAGGAACATTTATTTCACTTGTTCCAGGTGACAATTGTCTTAGAGGGAATTTCTCTTACTTCAAAGGGATTTCCTTTGACTTAATGTTTTGTCTACAGGACAGTAAGCAAGGGTAAATCTGTACAAGGGAACATAAATGGGGGGGTGGCTTTGGGGTTTTAATCAATCACAAAAGTTTTAGCTTTAGCTATTCAGATCTGTAAACAATGGGCATCTTTTGTTGGGAATGTTAGTTTACTAAACAGAAAAAAAAGCCTAGCATCATTCCATCTGATGATAGATATATATATATATATATATTTATATACACATACACATCCATGAGTTACCAGAGCTTACCTATTTTATACTTTATACTACAGTGCTTCATAAGGTACACAGACAATTGACATTAGTCCCTAGGCTATATCTTCTCACCAGAAAACAGTAACTGTTAGAATTTTATTGCTCAAAAATTTGAATGGTTAAAATCTCTGCCATAAAATCTTTGGTGATCTGGAGCATTTTATTCCTCGTTAAAATTACTGCGGCTTGTCTCCCGGTATGACAGCTACATTGCTGTACTTCATGGTTTCATTATCCAATCTCATAAACCTATTTAATTGTCCTGTAGTCAAGGAGGACAATTTATGGATGTGGAAATAGCTTCTGAACTCATAGCTTTCCATCTAGTTAGGGCATTACTTTAGTAGCTGACTTTTTAAAGCCCCACTATCGTAAAACATACTGTATTCTGATAACTAGGGATAGAGAGAATGATATCCGCAATGCTGAATCACAAAGACTTGCAAAAATTTACAAAAGTGGAAGCTAACTCATTCAGCTTTTTTAGGCAAACAGAATTTGAAAATAATTTTGTTTTAAATTAAGAGATTGTGTTTTGGGTTCTATTTAGTGTAGTTCAATTCAGTTTATTAAGTGTTCTGTGTTTGTGTATTTTGTGCTTGTATTTATTTAGTTGAATTTGACGCTTTCTTTTTTTATTTTCTGTTTTTTTTAGTCTGTTTTGTTAGTTATGAAAAAAAATTAAATAATACAGCTAAAATGGGAAGTCTTGGCACAAGAGCAGATGCAGGATAGATGGAATGAGCTGCAGCAATGCCCAGGAGCTATTCAAAGCCTATTGACAATCACATACCAATGTATTTTTCCAAAATAATAAATAACAAACTACAATCTCCCCAGGAGTATTTTAGGAGTTCCTCTATAGATCAAACTATGAATAGCAGCAGTTGGCTTCCTCGTCAGTTTATTAAACAGTGGTGGAAAAAGTAGTTCAATTTCATTTATTCAACTACTACTCAAGTTCTTGCTGGATATGTGCATATGGAGAATATACTTTGCAATACCCTGATTTGAATTATAGTTAATCATATGCTACTGGAGCCAGACAGTACTTTTAATTCCAAACCAAATGGTATCAATATATTAGAGAATGTTAAAGGAGGAGCCCTGGATGTTACAGGAACACACAACATGGAACCACAGCAATGCACAGGGATCCAGCAACCACACAATCTACATTTGGCATAATTATGCCCTTAGTTGCAGTAGGTCACTGAACAAATACCAGTCTGCACAAATGTTATACTCACTCCTGTTTATAAATGTATGTCAGTTAGTTTTTATAGAATTCATATTCTTTTATATTTACATATATTTAATATTTCATTAGATTTTGTCTATTGTGAAATAAAGTTTCCACAAAGCTCCTGAAGTACAGTAACACCATGAACCAAGAAATCAACAGAACTGAGACATTTGAAGTGCAAGTCGGAAAAACAGAAGTTCTCTTGCCATACACCTATAGTGGCTCACAGTAGGGGGAAAGGGGGTTCAAGGTAAGCTATGAGACCACATGGGGAGGCTGAAAAAGTCATCTATCATTATCAGTGTGGATTTCATAACTCCCTGGGTGACCGAGTTTACTTTTTCCAAAAAAAGAAAAGTGCAATGTTGTTTTAGCCTTGTAATTAATTTGACTTATTTAGCCACGTAATATACAAAGCAACCTAGGATAGAGCCAAGAGCCTAGTAGATGTCCATGGGTCTCAACTACAACCTTCATTTGTCTTCAACAAACCAGGGGGCTTGTGCTTGTGGTCAGAGCTACATCAAACTGCCTGGCACTTTACAAGGGATTTTGCACTTATGGACATTTTATGTCTTACAACCCTGTGGCAGCAAGTGGGTTCTCTGTATATATCGTAATCCTTAACTATATCAATAAAAGGCAGGAGCTGTGCAGCCTGTGAAGCAGCTCAAGGGCCCCTTTGCTGGGTACTCAGTCAGTAAGTGGAAAACCCATTGTCATAAGCTACCGAAGAACAATAGTCTGTTCAATGACTGAGTGGTATTTGTAAAGCAGAAACTTCATTTTGAATTTTTCCAATCTCATCTTCATTTACAAAGTTAGGTAACAACCAATCTGATTTCAGAATAAAGTATTTAGATTTGTAAAGGACTGTTTCCGATTGGGTGTAATGGGTTGGTGCATTTGCACAGTGTTTTTTGCTTTTCTATTTGATAAAGGACACACATTCTTTTACCTTGAACACTATTTATATTTAGTTGTATGTGTCAGGTGGAATTTGCTGACAATTCTTCGGTAGCTGAAGTGAAAATATTTTGACATTCACACACTAATAAGCTTAATACATGACATAAACATCTGCGCTCAGGGAATCTCATGGTCATATGTAGCAAAACAATTTTATGTCACACAGTAAAACATTCCTGGTTTTATATAAGCAAACACTGGAACAATAGAAATACTTAACTTGTAATGGAAGTTATAGAGGGTAATCATTCTTCATCCTTTTAAGGGGAAAGGATCAAGGAGCTTCTTTTAAAGGTAATTCTACTCATGGCCAGCTGAACCTGAAATATTTAATATGGGTGGTATTATTTAGTGGCAGGTTGATTTACCTTCTAGACCATAAAGGTAATCTATATGTATGTTCTGATATTCAGTACACTGGAAGACATATTTTGCTTTGCCAGATGCTTCCAACAGTATTGGGTAAGCTTAGGTTGTCCATACATGTAAAAGGTTTATCTTCTGTATTTTGGTTGTATTCAATGATGATCTTTTAGCTGGCTCACACATGTCATAAACTGAATATTCAATCTCTGTTCAATCTTCATTTAATATTAAATTATTATTAAACAGGATTTATATAGCGCCAAGATATTACGCAGCGCTGTACATTAAATCGGGGTACATTAAAGAGGAGAGGACCCTGCCCCGAAGAGCTTACATTCTAGGAGGTGGGGGTAACACACAATTTACCATAACAGTCTTTGTATTTTTGCTTCTAGCTGCTGAATGAGGAAGGGTGAGGGAATAAGTATGTGCTGCCCTTTCCCTGAATAGGCAAAGCACAAGTTTGTTGTATAACCCTATATATTGTAATATGTTGGCGCTAAATAAATCCATGTTGATGATGATAATGATAATAATAATAATAAATAATAATAATACAGGCCTATTAACTAAGAGCTGATACTTGAGGCAGTCAAAAGTTTGAGGCATTGGATCTTGCTATTGCATGGTAGCTCTTCGGCTGCAGCTTGTGAGTTTAATCAAATAACTCAGTAAGGGAATGTTAAACAATGTTAAAAAAAAAAAAAAACAGAAAAATGTGCCTCAACCCTTTCATATGATGATTTGATAGAGTGGTTGAACTTTTGATTTTAATTACTGATCTTGACTCTAATGGTTCTATTTATAAATCAGTGAATCTGACATTCCCTCATGGAAATTTTTCCAGATTCATGTGTTTCAATGGGAGTAATTAATGTTCCACTAGTTTCAGGGAATGTCAGATTCACTGATTTATAAATAGACCCCCTAGCCACAGAACTTTGCAGCCACAAATGACAGATTATGATAACTTCTGATGTTGATTTTGTAAAAATAACCTAATGTTTTAAATTATGCAATTTGTAAAATAAAAATATTAATAAATTGCTATTTAAGGCCCATAGGCAAATTATTACTTGGTATAAGCTGTGCATCAGAACCACTGGGTTATGACGCACACACAACCTTAAAATATAAAACTATTGGTTGGTATTTATATAACTTGCATACAGTTGTATGTTTAGTTTCAAATTCTTGCTTCTGGAAACGACAGTACAGTAACAGAACAAACAGTAACAGTAGAATGAACAGAGACTGTACACTCAGCACTGTTCAGTTCTATAGAAAGATGATGGGGTAGGAGGAGTAGGAGGCACCCAGTTGTGTCCCCCTCTTTTGTTTAAGGATTCGCTGCAACAGATCTCTAAACGACCTCAGGAGACCACTGTACACACACTAGAATTTTGACAAACGATCCTGATAAATATCTATTTTGTGTACATGCAGTACTAGGACTATGTAGTAGGACTCTGAACTAGAGAGAAGTGAACTGACTTGAGCAAAATTGATTTTGCTTTCAGTGGAATTTAGTTGAAGCTGTGGCTCAATTTGTTTATTTTAATTTTTTGATAGTCTTGAAGTCTTTGAAAGTTTTTCTATTAGAAACTGTATGTAGTGTAGTTTAGAATATTTAATTAGGTGTGTACTGGGGGTATGACACGTGTTTCCTTATTTATTGTATTTGTTAGTAATCTTGCTTTTATTGCTTTATTTCACTTTTGTAAAAAAATGTAATGAGAGGTATAGGAAATGGTCATGAAAAGAGCTTCTGTACCCTTCAGAAGTCATTGTGGATATATGTACCCTGTTTCCCTGATTATAAGGCACTGTCTTATATTTTTTGAAATGCCAAAATATGCCCTAGGTCTTATTTTCAGGGGATGTCTTATTTTTCCATGAAGAAGACTACAGTACACATTTATTGTTGAAAGTCACTCATGATCATTCATGTTCCATTGATTGTCCCCTTCTGTTCACTTACCGGTAATTAAGTGCAGGGATCTCCGTTAGGGCAGGGATCAGCAGCTTGCTTCCTGGTGCAGAATGCCGGCTTGTTACTTTCAGTTTCACTCTGCACTGCAGCCAGGAGCAGACACGTGCTGCAGCCAGCATCAAGGAGACACACACAGGATCGGATCTCAGAGCATGTCTTATTCACGGGTAAGTGTCTTATTTTAATTATTTTTTTAAAAATGGGGGGTGGCTTATTTAATGGGGATGTCTTACAATCGGGGAAACACAGTATGTACACCAAAACTGGCGTTTCACCAAGGGCTCTCAATGTTTGCCAATAATTTTATACATATGCATGTAGGTAATAAAAACTACATTTTGCTATTTTGCGTATTAAGAACAAGCAAATAAAACCAGTCCAGTAATAGGAAAACTAGAATTTGTGCACTTTTGCACCTACAAACCCATGAACTGCAGGGGTCAAATGCTCCTTTTTGATTGGGTACATTGCTACAGAAGTAGCAAATACTCACCTCTTCCTACTGATAATGGGAGTTTATGTACAAATCATTAGCATTGTCACTTATGATAAAAGACTGCTGGTCCTGCATTGTATACAAGGACATCAGAGCTTGTGACCAACAAGAGCTCAAGAGAAGAGGTTTCGGGGGACTTGTCACATGAGAGGAAAGAGCATGAAGTAAAGTAAGTTAGGTACCCAAAACAAATTTGAAACAAAAACAAGCATTTAACCCTTATAGTGAAATCTCCACTTACTCTGTTATTTTTCATTTCCCCCAATGTCCAGGTCAAATGTCAGATAATGACATTGTTTCTCTTGAAACAGAGGTCTCACTCATTTTTTTAACGGATTTTCCACTTTCACCCAGTGCACATACTAAATTTTCACAATAGAATGAAAAACCCTTTCAATTTTTCATGAAATATAATATCAAAATGAATTCTAGTTTATAATAGCAGAATACTTTAGGAAAAATGCAGCTTTATTAAACCTTGGATTGAGGGACTGCTTAGATAATTGTATATTCCTTTCAGTTCTTTTCCAGCGGTAATGGAGTTTTTTTTGCCTGTCAGTTCTGATTTCTTTCTGGGATTTGATGCTAACCATCTTCTTCCCAAACCTTTAGAATGTGTCATGCCATCCAGCTGTAGTGGGGCCATGTGACAGGCCTCAGAGTGACTGCAGCAGGCCTGGGACCCCTGAACACAGAGAAGGAGGCACTTAGCTGTTTAGTCTACCAATCAGAATGGTGACAAGAAGTCTAGAGCTGGACAGGGGGACTGAGCTGGGAGATGCAGTCTCTCCATAGTCTGGGAATAAGTAGGGGAGACTGGTACCACTTCATTACCATCATTAACCCTTTCATACTGGAATTCTCCATCCTGATCATTAACTTTTTACATACTTTAAAAATCCATCATTCTGACAATACTTTGTAAAAAAGCCTAAAATCACTTAAATGGAACCTGTTGTATAGAAAGGACTGTCTGGGAATGCAACAGCTCATCGGTTACTTAGAATAAAATGGTTCTGTTGGATTTATTAGTTTCTGGATTCATGATATAGTTAACAAAACAATATGATGTTTTGATGTCTTTTTAGATATAATCAGCTTTGTAAAAATAGTAAAATCAATGTATCACTCAACCTGAAATTTTTATGTTTATTTTTTTAAATAAAGCTGGAGACTGATGGTTTAAAAAAGGTCTTGGATAGTCCAACAGTAAAAATGAATGCCATAATTTGTGATTTGGATGTCCCTACCCACCTTTGTGTAATCCAGCTCATCTGTGATATAATTTAGAAGGTCTTTCAGGGTGAGAAACCCTACAAATGGCCACAGCTGATATTAAGACCACGGAACTGCAGCAAAGGTCTCATCATGGGATTCATGTAGAGGATTCAGAAATAATAAGTGGGTTAAAGTAAATATCTCCAATCTCTAAAACCTAATGAAAAAAAATTACAGAAAATAAAATTCAGAAAACTCACCATACCTTTTCTAGGTGCCTCAACCTGGTAGCACAGATGGGTATGGGTCTGCCGACCTTGACCCCTGGGCACCCTTCCAGCATAGCAGGAGAACAATTCCTTGCATATCATTGCACATTTCCAATAAAGTCACAGAAAAAAAACTACAAATAGTGAGAACTAGTGCTCCCATGGTAAAGTGTCAGGAAAAGAAAATTACAGCAAGTATTCTGAAATCAGTGTATTTGTATTGGTGCTGCCTCCCCATAGTAGTAGTGATGGGATATAAGTAGTACAAGTATACAAGGTTTAAGAGAGAGGAAATGAATAAAGATCCAAAATGTCAATTAGCTAAAGCTGAATTGTAATAGGACACAATTGTATTCTGTGAAGACTCGCTCCTTTGCATATATTTTCTATGTAAATCAGAGCCATGGAAGCTGCCACTGTTCTCATGGAGTGTGCTGAAAACTATTGAGGATGGGGAATATGTTTGACCTGGCAACAGACCTAAATAATTCCTAAAGCCACCTCCACTTTTCTTGGTCCTACAGAAAGAATTGTGTCTAATAGGCCCTGTCCTCTGGAGACAGATGGTGACAAGGCAGAGCAGAGGTTCTTGTTCTGAGACAAGTGAAAGCCATTCCAACGCTAAATGAAATTTGAAAACTATTTTTTCAAAAATTCATTGTTATGGAAAACCTAGCAAATGGGCATTATCATAATCAATATCTTGAATAAATGCTATTAAAATGTTTAAAGATAGCAGCAGCCAAATCCAACGTTATTCCTAGTAATACAATGTGGCCTTTAATATCTCCCAACCAACCTTCGAAGAAAGATTGAATAGGCTACAGAAAAAAGGACACCAGGGAACATCCAGAAAGCCACCAGGGTTCAGTCCACTGGAAAAGACATCAATGCCATCCTTGGCAGCCTAGAATAAAAGAAAGAGAAGAAGCATGGCCTTACTGCAGACTTCCCAGCCTCTGCAAAGAAGAAAGAGAAGGTTCATGGCAAAACAATCATGAATAGACTATTTACATTAACAGCTACCTGGTCTGCAGGTTCCTCATAGAAATAAGGTTGTTACCCATTGTTTTCTTTGCTGCTAATGAGTGCACGCTGAGGTAGAAACTACTTTTGTGAACAGGCTAATCAGGAGGTGGAATAAAATATATTATATAATATGGATATTTCTAAGCAGGTACACATGAAAGCCTCTGCTCATTTTTGTTTTTCACTTTACTTTTTCTAAGGTTAGAACCCCTGTTCAAATTTGTATTGCTGTATGTCAGGGGTCTCCAACCCCCAGTGTGCGCCTCTGGCCGGTACACCGGCCAGAGCCTCGGACCATGTCTCCAGTATGCATTGCAGGCTCAGACCTGCGATGAGAGAGTAGCCAGGTTCTGGCATCATGACCTCACTATGGGGGGGAAGTTTCTTCCCCTTTAGGTGACACACAGCTTCCTGCGCATGTGCGGTCCGAGCCCGTGCATTTAGTGGTTCATGAGCTGCAAAAGGTTGGGGACCACTGCTGTATGTGACTTTATTTTGAAGATTTGGTGACACTTCTGTGACTTCAAGCAAGAATGCTAGAAATGTGGGTGAGACATGAAGGCAACGATAGAGATGGTGAACCTCAAGTCTGCAACCAGTCAAGTTTGATGCATTTTCACTGGGAGATGTGACAAGCAATCTGATTTCTTTAAGTGGTATAACAAATGTAATTCTGAGCCATAATTTAAACATTTACCACGTTTTCACAGTGTTAAACAAAGAAAACTATAGCCTACCATTTACATGTACTTGCTTCTTTGAAAGAGGGACAAAAAAGTTGATAAAATGCCAGAAATAAATTTTAACTTTGTCACTAGTAATGATAAACCAGTGCCAGGGCTCACATATCTGAAGTCACAATCCATAGAAA
This sequence comes from Pyxicephalus adspersus, assembly GCF_032062135.1. Taxonomy (NCBI): domain Eukaryota; kingdom Metazoa; phylum Chordata; class Amphibia; order Anura; family Pyxicephalidae; genus Pyxicephalus; species Pyxicephalus adspersus. The sequence goes on from NC_092859.1 coordinate 38,658,614, forward strand.
AGAGGGACATTAATCCAGCATGGTGTACCTTATCCAATATTCAAAAGAAAAGCCAGATTAGGCTGTCTCCAAAGTGGGACCCTTATCTATGGAATGGCAGGGGGCTGCAATCAAAGTACTCTGTTAGGACAAAAGAGATTAACCCCAGGATACAGAGTGCACTTCTCAGCTGGGCCCCACTTAACTCAACAGACGTCATCCATTATACACTTACTGTATCAGGGAAACTAAATTATTGTAAATACAAGCACTCTGTGTTTATAATGCTGAGCTGAACAGTATTATGGGAAATCTTTGTGACTGATCAATATTCATTCTTTCTTTCATTACACATAAACATCACAGGAAACTTGGGGAGCATATTATTGTTCATGCAAAGCAGCAGTGCTTAAAGCTCACCTAGAGGAATTTATTTTCCCACCCCTTAAAGCCACTTTATACATAAAGTAAAACTATATTGGGCAGTAGCTACCACTCTGGCCTGTACAGCACTGGGTCACAGGCTCGAATATCATCCAGGACGCTTTCTGCAAGAAGTTTGTATGTTCTACCCATGTTTGTGTGGATTTCCAATGGGCACTCCAGTTTCCTCTTACATCCCAAAAACACTCAATTAGGTTAATTGGCTTCCTTCAAAATTGACCTTAGACTGTAATGACATATAACTATGGGGACATTAGATTGTGAGACCCTTTGAGGGACAGTTTGTGATATGACAATGGATTTTGTAATGTGTCAGTGCTATATAAATACAAGTAAATAAATAAATCTAGTCTTCAAGGCAGTCATATGATGTCAGAGAGTCCTTCTCCCTTTGCTTAACATTGTCAGTGGACAGTCTCTCTTACAGAGAGGTGTTTAGGTATGACAATCTATACAACCCTACTGTAAGCCCAGGCTGGGGTAATAACAACCCAGCAGGGAGTATGTCTGCAAAAGCATGGGCTCACATGAAGTGGGTTTGTTGACACTGGTTGTCATCCAAGAGAAGAGGCATCCAGTATATAAGATGACTTTCTGTGGAGATCAGCATCAAATAGAAGGTGAATATTGCAGCAAAAGCTACATTTTTCTTTACCAGTGCTGGGTAACATGATTCATTTTCATATTGAGCTAAGCTTTGCTCTTTAAATGTCCATAGATAAACAAAGTCTTTGCATGGTTAGCAGACTTACATGCTTTTGAGGCAATAAACTGACAAGAGGACCTGTGCATACACTACATTACTGAGCAAATTTGGGGAGGGAATCAATTAGCTGGGTTGGCTTTTTACAGTAAATTTCTATTGTCCCTTTGGGCTCTTCTAAAGGGTATAAACCTGCATTTTCAGACAATATGTGCATGTAAATATTATTCCAAAAAAACTCCTCATGTTAATTGTTTTTTTTTAGGCAACCTGTTGGCAGACATTTCTTTTACCAAAAAAGATGAAGATTCAACCAATCTTACTTTTGCAGCTCCATAGACCAACTGCAGCTTCTAAATGTCACAGGAGACATGTAACAGATGATGGTCAGGGGTCGATTTCTAATAGTTTGATATATATATATATATATATATATATATATATATATATATATATATATAATAAATGTACTCTGAAACTACCAAAACCTTTTTACAATACTGATACAACCTTTTTATTATTGCATAAGTTATTTAAAAAAAGCTGCATAGAAGTAAAGTAAAGAAGAAAAATGTGGCTTTAACCAATCATTTTTGCACAATAATGAGACCCTGCCAGCACCTTGAAAATTGCAGGTAAAAGCACAGACAAAAGTATTTTAAATGCTTTGTTACTTAGTAAGGCTATGTACACACGTGCAATAATTGTCGTTGGAAATGAACGATTAACGAGCGATTGTCCAATAATTGTTAATAACAAAAGTGCACAACGACACCAATGAATGATGAATGCCGCTGGAAATGAACGACTGTCCCGGCGGCAGAGATTGGGCAACGATAGTTCACTAACTATTGTGTGTACGATTGTTTAGTGATCGTGGATTGTTCTGTGATACACTTTCTCCTGTCACTTTCTGCATCTTTCAAACGATTACAAATGTGTGTGTACATAATTGGTGGATTATATTTGAACAATCGTATCATTTCAGCATGTACATTACAAATATAATCGTGCATAATCGTTGAACGGTCCTTAGTTGTTCGTTAGTAGCTTAAGGCTAGGTACACACGTACAATATTTATCGTTTGAAAACGAAGATCAACGATTATTCCTGATTTTTTTTGAACAATAGTATTGTGCACAATTCTGTACACGCTGTAACGAATGTTCAAATATAATCCACCAATAATGTACACACACTAGATAGGATTGTTTGAACGATGCAGGAAGTGATATGTACCGGAGAATGTGTATCACAATTCACGATCACTGAACAACTGTACACACAATAGATTACAAACCATCGCCGCCCAATCAAGTCTGCCAGAACAGTTGTTTGTTTCCAGTGAGATTCCTCGTTCGTCGGTGTCGTTGACCAGTCGTTGTGCACTTTTTTTTTAACAATTATCGAATGATCTGTCGTGGATTGTTTGTTTCCAACAACAATTATTGTACGTGTGTACGCAGTCTAACAAAGACAATGACAATGAAGTGATGGGAGATGAGATTAGGTAAACAACTGTGAACAGGCAAGTAAGTTTGTATTATTCCACATGAGACATAGCACATCCTTTCTGCAATTAAGAACCCGCCTGCTCAAAAAATTTTTTCATTTGTAAGCTTACTTCTGTAAGCACAGACCCCTCTTTGCACATCATAATCCTTACTTTACTGGAAGTGTCTGGTTACTTTCTGTGTTGGTCCAGCTCCTCCACTCCTTTCCTTAACTGCCCTACACAACCTTCTATGTAGCAGCTGGGGAAAGAGTAAAACGGAATTTTATAGTATCTCACCTGAGTGCTGCTAACATTATATCGAAGGTGGCAGTGCCCAGTAAAAGTTGCAGGATATTTGGATGTCTGCCAAGGTAGGTTTTCACAGGTAAATGTTTATGGGAAAGTTGTTGCTGAAAAGAAGGGCTTGGAAAACAGTCTTTGTGATGCCATGGCAGTGGTATGTTACATTGTGATCAAAAGTGTCCAGTTCAGATAGTTGTAAAATATATTTTTGCTATGGAGCAGTCAAGGGTCCGTTACCTGTTACTCCCAGCTTTGGCTTAGCATTGAGTTGCAACTATTCTTCAGACTTGCAATGCTGACTCTCAAAGGATGATTGAACCTTCTTTATTGTTGAATTCTGCAAGTCACTGTATTTTGCTGCTTATAAACCAGGGGTGTCAAACTCAAATACACAGAGGGCCAAAATTAAAAACTTAGTCAAAGTCGTGGGCCAACCTTGAAATTAATTTAAAACAATGATAAAACTGTTCCTTCTCATTAGATATAAAACTTTTTCATATGGAAACAAAGAGGTTTTGCTTCACATTCAATCTGGAACAAGCCTATAATAGAAAAAGAGGCTTAACATTTTTTAAAAATTTTATTTAAGAAAAAATCTTATGCTTCTTTCTCTATTTGTAGCCTTCTGAGTTAAATTTCAATTGTAACCTTTTAGCACGGGCTAACACTAATACCGTGTTTCCCCGAAAATAAGACACTGTCTTATATTTTTTTGGGCTTCCAAAAACACACTAGGTCTTATTTTCAGGGTAGGTCTTTTTTTAATGAAAAAAAACACTTACCATATTCATGTAGAACAATGTACATTTGAGAGTTTTATATGGTGACCCAATTGTAAATTAAACTCTTCATTGATTCATTGCTACCAGTATTGGTTACTGAATTCAGCATTTCTCTTCTTGCACTGTTACTGTATTAAATCAGCCAGCTTGTCCTTACAAACCTAAAATCAGCACAAAATGTGGCTGGGGCAATGATTGCTCACATTTTTCTTTTTTTTTTTTCTTTTTATACCGTAATTGTGCTGGTTAAAATAAAAAAAAAAACTTACCTTATCAGAAGACGTGAGCCGAGTTCCTGGCTTCTGACAGGCGAAGTGCATGTAATATCACTCCGCCTGTGACAGGAGCCGGAACTACAAGGCAAGCATCGGCTTGTGCGGCTCCGGAGTGTGTACGCCCGCTGTCTCCCGCTCGGTGAGTTTTTTTTTTTTTTTTTTTTTTCTACTAGGTCTTATTTTCGGGGTAGGTCTTATATTAGGGCAGGTTGGGGGGGAAAGGGGTAGGTCTTATTTTCGGGGTAGGTCTTATTTTCGGGGAAACACGGTAATAACAATATTCCTCTATGAAAATCCAACCAATCAAGTCCATGCCTTGGAGTAGCAAGGAAAAGTACAGCTGAGTGCTGGAAATGCCAGACACGGAAAATGCTCAGCTGAATCTTATGAGTGGCCCACCGCTGAACCTCCCTCTTCATTGGAATAAGGGAGCTACTACAATTTCCGGCATTATTTGCATCTATAAAACAGTCCAATGCGGGGCCACGCATAGGCAGAGTCTATAGACCCGAATGATGCTGGGAATTGTAGTAGCGGCGCTATTTCAGTGCAGTAGGGGGCCAGCTGTAGTTCATTTTTAGAATTCCTTTGGGGGCCAGATTTGGCCCCGGGGCTAGAATTTGACACCCCTGTTATAAAGAGTCATCTGGCCCAATCACAAGATACAGCTTCCAAAACCATTATTGAAAATATGGAGCTATATCTAGCTGCGTGGTATCCAGTCCTCTACTACTACTAAAGCCTGATTTCCCCCTCCTCAGATGGGCATATTTCATTAGAGACATTAGTGGAAATATCCTAAAATGATGGAAATTTGTACTTTACACAATTGTCCCTAGAACACGTATCACCATTTGAAGATTTCACCTTGCCTCCTGATTCTGGGAACAAGTCTAATTTTAGCTGACTTTTTTCTTGGTTGAAATATTTACGGGACAAATAGAGAAGGTGAATTTCCCCAATGGGAACACGGACAGCAATAAAAACTTTAACCCTTTCCCACTTTATCCAAAACTAAAGAAAAACAATAAAAGTCCTAGAGATACGTTTTAATGAGGGCTGATAAGAGCCAGAACTGTGTTTTTCCAGCCAAAGTCTGCCATACTTTCTTCTCTGTATAGTTGTATATAAAGGAATCATTATGATATAAGCCGTCTCAGAATTGTATAAATAAGTTACTTCGCTCCTCAGTTTACTAAATCAGAGAGGTCTATAGTGGAGGACTAGTGCCACGTGTGAGGAATTATATACAGCAGAACACTCTCCGTAACCATTTGGCACACTTTCCCCACCACATCTGTGGAAGGTTATCTCCATCTAAAATGTTACACTGCAATTTTTAAAGGAAATGTATCAAAAAGTAACATCATTAAAAAGCCTTTAAATTTAACCAAGTACCTCAGCTCCGCTGCCTGGGGTGACTTCATGTACCTGGATTTTTATTTTCTTCTCAGATCAGTGTTCAAAAAGCCTGACACAATAAACACGTGTCCAATAGATCTCATGGACGGGAGACGTTTATTCTTTGCTTATAGTGGTCAGAGGATAAGATTTAAACACAGATTGTTACATGTGAGCAATGATAATACTGCCAACCAATCAGCAGTGGAAATGAAAACTTTTGGCCCCTTTCATTAAAATCTTAATCTCCAGAGTGGAAAGCTGCATAGAATACAAAGATCCTCACACCACTGTGTCTGGTTGTGGTTGATAAATACTCAAAACAGCCATGCTCATGCCTAATTTTGTAACCACAGTGCTAACTGTAGCTGCCACAGAAATAATGGTGATTGACAGCAAGACAGAGATATGTGTGCTTTATTAATGCTAAATTCCAGGAGAACAGTTAAATATAGAATTGGAAAATACGTATTGAAGAATTCCTGTCTGCCAATGGGTATACAACCAACCAGACAGAAGAGCCAGGTTGTTGACCTGACTGTTTTTAACTCTTTAGGCAAAACAGCTTGGCCTCCTTCCTGCCCCATCCTGCATCTACAAAACAACGGCACAATAATCAGACATCTCTCTGATCACTCTGTCTTCTCCTTCTTTCAGAATATTTCCTGCCATACCCTTTGAGTGCAATGCATCTAAACTGTCCTCTAGCCCTTCCTTTACTGGTTAAAGAAGCTGATACCAAGTCACATTTGAGCCTTTTTATTATTGTTGAAAAAGTACAGAAATAACTTTTTGTGAACTGTGCAGTTATCAGCTTCCCTGGATCTATTTGTTCAGAACACCCTACCATATTATGGAGATGAGGAGGGGTGTTCTATAGTCCTAACACACTTCCTCTCCTAGAATGGCAACACTGGTTCTCTGCCAATACAGTACATTGAGTGAATGTTGTCACCGTAGGACAAAAAGTGTGTTACTGACAACTTCAGCTCCAAAAAAAGCCTAAACTCAGACAGGCAGTGGGAATCTTTCCAGCTGCTTTGCCACACCAGCTGCTGCACTTGTTCCTATTAAACTAGAATTTCGGGAGTTACTAAAGTGCTCACTGCTGTCACCATTTAATTACGTGGCACAGTTCATGGGCATGACTGCACATCAACCTCAATACCCATCTGAACTTAGCCTTAAGCAAAATAAACCTGAAAATAACTAAACTACAACAGCCACCACATCTCAGGACTAGAACTTTAATATATATATTACATTTTAGTTTTGGGGTTTAATTACATTTTTAAAAAATACTAATTTAAATGGTAGAGCATGGCTAGGGGTTTAGAGGAACTTTTTAGCAGATCATATAGTGATCTCAGAAAATCTCCATTTCAATGTTACATATGGCTTTGTGCATATGAACATGCATTGTTGTACTAAAAAAAAATGGAAGTTTTGTTTTTTTTTGTATACCATTACAGTAATGTAAACTTCCTCCATATAAAATAATTGTAGGTATTCCTTAACTTCCTGTATTAGTATGCTGCATGAAAAGTGAACACAAATCTGATGTGGAATTCCAAAGCTTGCCAAAGACAAAAATCAATAGGGATGTACATGCCGCAGTAAATGATAGCAACCATACAGATCATAATCACTGATCTGGCTCCAGGTTATTTACTGCTTCATTTAGAACTTCTTCACTGCTGCCTGCACTGCCTCAAATGTCCCAGAAATCCCTGAATTCACAACTATGTGAGAGGAAAGGTTTCTCTTTTTCTCCTGACTGTAATGTGCCACACGAAGTCCCCACAGAACACGATGAAATGATTTTCCATCTTAACTCAGGTCAAAAGCAAGGGCAAGTTCATTCCTTTCTGCTTTCTCTCCATCTATCTCTCGCAGGACCTAGTTCAAAGTACAAAGCACTGAAAAGTTCTTAGAGAAATGCACAATGTTTGTGCATTGGCGACATCCTTCTACGACCACCATGAAATAACCATTTAATAGCCTTATAGACATCGCTGAAGTATAAAAGTTTGAAAAAGTTTCTGAGATGCCTGCAGAATCCAATCAGATTCCTCTACTTACGGTCTAAAAGTAGGAAAAACACCACTGATAAGTTAATAGGGGCAACAAAATAGGTTATTCAGGCATTTTAAAGATCATATACAAGATCAATATAAAATCTTACTGCACATTCCAAAACCATGGGTACTAATATGAAGCTGGACCCGTAACAGTGTCTCTTATTTTTGATTTGGCTTTTTACAAGATTTTAGAATGTGTCTGTGGGAATTTGTCCCCCTTAGCATAAAGAGTATTCATGAAGTCAGATGATGTCAGGTGCTGATGTCAGATGAAGAGTGTCTCAAAGTTGGTGTCCCAATTTATCCTTAAGGTCTGTGGGCTCAGTAGGCCACTCAAAGATCCCCCGCATCAGACATTTATAACCACATATGTATGGAAGTGGTTTTGTCAACAGGGGGGAGTCATGCTGGATCAGAAAAGGGACCTCCCTAAAGTAGAATCACAAAATGATATGTTTTTGTATACTGAAGCAATACTAGTGTACTTTACTATAAGAACTAAACCCAATAAAATGGAATGGTGTCCATCTAGTTTTGGCCATATAGGTAGTTGTATTGGTCAAGTAAATATCCATAAACATTTGACCACATGTACATATCAGTTGTCCTAACACCTTGCAGGCTGCATGCCTATTGGGGGTCCTATCACAGACTCACCAATTCAGCAATATGGTACCTGGCCAGGTTAAGTGATACCTTGCATCATTCAACATCTTTCTGTGAGCCCAGGGTGTCATTGCTCCACCGATCAGCCTGCACTCATAAGAAATTTCTGCAGCAACAGCATTGAGAATCCATCTACTATTGGTGCAAGAAAACCTCCACAAAAGTTACCTGGTATAGATATTTTTTTATTTATTTATTTATTTTGTTTTATGTAATGGGTGCAGGGGTGGTTTACTGGGTAAGGGACAAACAGAAGGATGACCTGAGCCTGGATAAGGGCTTCAATACTTAACTTATGACAGGTATAGTTGCAAAAACCTATAAGCCAAATTTTAAATCGCATTGGAGTATGTTACTTGGTAATTTTATATCGATGATTCTTATTTACTGTAAATTCACTATTCTCTGAAGAGCATATCTAAATATTCCCTGCATGAACACTGCACCTTGCAGGAAGAAGTTTTTCTCTGTTCTCTGGAACCCTCTGATAAAGATTTTTCTTGCAGAGGACTATAGGCTTGCTCTGTGTATTTTCTATAAAAGGAATTGTGTCTGTCAGTCTGTTTGTATTTGTGTGTCACATACTCACATTTTTCTGAACCCATCTGGTTTTCATCCTTGACGGTACTTGTTAATTGCAGATTTGCCAAATTTTTCTTTTGAAGAATTTCCTGGTTACACCGATACAAAAGAGCGACAGAGAGACGGAGAGAAAGGTGAAAAAAAGACAAAGAAAAGAAGTAACTAAAATGGTCATTGTTAGATGTTCAAAATGACCTTCATTACACTAATGCAAAAAAAGTATTGTGAGAATTACCATATCTCTCATATTTTACATGTTAATGTGATTAAAAAAAAATATTTCAATCTTCGTCAAATTGAAGCTTTTATTTCCAAAAAACTGCTTGTCCTAAAATGAAGAGTCGAATTCAAGCACTTCCTGTTATCAGGTGACAATGCTCTGACCCTGTACAAAATACTAAACATGCCCACCTCTTAGATTGTAAGCTCTTCTGGGCAGGATTCTTTCCTCCTCCTTTGTCACTGTGTGTATCTGTCATTTGCAAACCCCTACATGTACAGCGCTGCGTAATATGTTGGTGCTAAAATAATAATGTCTATTAATAAAAAATAATGCTAACCTTTCATTTTAAAAGTGAATGTTCACTTATTTTAAAGAATGTGAAAGTAAAATATCATCTTGCAATGGATGCTCAATCATGTTCAAGGAAACTAAAAAATAATGCATTTTGCTTGTATATGATTGGATTAAATCATTGCAATGTCATCCTATCAATAAAGTAAAATATCTTTTTAATTATCCTAATAAATGAGGTAACATTTTTCAATCATATGCAAGAAAAAATACAATTTCTTTTTTTAGGGTGCTTCCTTTTTTTACCCACTGGGTAGATTTGTCCCTTACTTCCTCTTTTTCTGTCAGTAGAAGGTTTGTGTTCAGGTCTGTGTCATTGGCTGATGTTTGATCACCTAATGCCGAGAATATTCAGATAGAATCAAATAGAATTTTTGCCTAGTAAAATATTCTGAGATCAATACAATTTCTACTAGTAGAATAACTTAGGTTAATTCTATCTAAATTCTGCATAATAAATGACCATATGCAGTGTTCCATTGCTGTAATATGTGTCCATGTAGTTGTAAGTCTTAATGCTGCCATATTTCAACGTAAAGGCAAAAAAAATTGTAAGGGACCCCACAAAGATGTAAGTGGAGGAACTGTTGCCTCTCCATTTTCCTTTGAAGCCACATAGAGTATAAGACTCCCCTCTCCTTTTATTGCTCACAATTTTTGGCTTTTCTGCAAACACTCCAGAGGCCAAACTATAAACCAGAATTTTTCCACCATTGACTTCAACAGGATCTGAATTTGGCTACCAAATCAACCTGAATATTGGAATCAAATCATGTGAGCGGTCAGTGAACCAAACTAAGGCACATTCAACCAAAACTAGTTAACAGAGACATAAATGCCATCAAAATTGTATAAAATTTCATATATTTAATAAATTATTCCCCTGTAAATGTGTCTAAGTTTGCTGCCTGCAGTTCCAATCCCTGTAGATTTGTAGTTTCAGTGCAAATTAAAACAATGACTGATTCTGCCACCTAGTGGCCAATTATCATAAGTGCACAGTTGTCACTATGGTACATTCCATATAAAAACGAATTGACAGGGGAAACATTTATTAATACACACCTATCTGGTAAATTAAAATTTAAAACATGGGTTGTTTTTAACTAAAGTCGAGCTTACATGTTTTTTCTTTTTAAATGATGTGTAAATCACAAAATTAAAGCTAGCAAGCATTATTTTGGGTTTGGTGACTTTTGTGTCATGCAGATGACTTTTGTTTTATTAAGCTTCCACTGTGTTTTACTTTGGTTGGTTTGGTTATATTTTTAGACTGCTTCCTAGTCCCTGATTTATAGAAGCCATTGCACATAATGGCCAGCAAAACTAAACAGCTGTATGCAGATTGGAATAAATAGCTCCACAATATTCAGCTGCATGTGATCTGTAAACTAGTATTTCAGTAGGCAAAGTGGTAAAAAATGCAATGCATTGCCCTCCCTAAAGTGATGAATAAAACTCTATATTATGTAAATGATCCATACACATACCTTATGTGCTCAGACTGCTCCTCTGCCCTAACACACAAACTCTTCCTCTGCATGTGGTCCAAGACCTGTACAATACTGGCCTCTTGTGATCAAAAGTAAAATTACATGATCCAAAAACTACTGCAACATTTAGCTTTCTTTTTTCCTATAGGATATCATTATCCCATTTTGTGGTTCCTTTTGTTCAGCTTGATCATTATTTATACAAACAAAGGACAAAGGATTTTTGTTTGAATAACTGCTACTTACTACAGGAAATATCTTGTATAACTTTTTTTTGGTTCAGGTTCTGCTGCTGTTTTTGTGTCCTCTTGGGGAGATTCTGCCTCATCAAAGTAACCAATAATCACCCCATTGGGGACATAGACTACAAATGTTTTTCATACTAACAATGAGGAATTTTGTAAGATTAGTGAAAAAAGTGTTAAAGGAGAAAAAGAAGAAGAAACAAACTGTTATCATGGGTTCTGGTTCACCATCTCCTACACTTCACTATTAGTCTATGCAAACAGAGAGCTCTGGGATTTCTTATCCCTTTACAATCTGAATGAAAAAAAATGTAATAATGCTTGTAAGATCTTGGTGTGGGTCTGCGGTTTAAAAGAAAAAAAATTACTGATAGCCCAATATCAGCCTTTAAATGGGTTAATAACCTTGATTCTCCTACTGCCAGGATTGTAACTCAATAAATTAAAGATAACGCCTGGAGTTCTTTCTTTTTCCTTCCCTTACTCTCCCTTGCAGGTACCTACCTTGTTGGAGACAAGCTCTGAATGACCTCTGAACAAGCAATACCCCTGTGTATGACTTCCAATGGTGCCTTAGGTGGGAGCCCTGATGTTGGTCCCTTGAGTGGCCTTAGTGGCTCCCTGTGTACTCACAATAAGCTTCTATTGCTCACCTCTATGGCTCTTTATCAGGCTTCCCTTGAATTCACTTGTGCCCTGCCATTCTGGGTTCCCTATACATGGGTGATGACACAGGACGCCTGCGCATGTGCAGTATGCCTCCGGTTGTCAACTCTCCCCACTTGACAGGCTGAGATAGAGTTTAAAAACACCATCTCCTGTCAGTGTTGAAGCAGAGCTTCTAAGCCTTAAGGGCTGTGCCTTCCACTGCTTCCCTTCTGCCAGATTGGTAAATCTTTAATATTGATTTCATCTGAACCTATAAATTGTTCTTGCTACTTTTTACACAAACATTAACTGGCGCATCAGTGATGTTGAAGTGGCCAGTTCCCTGCGTCTGTATTTGAAAGCCTCATGACCCATACGCAAACTGGGCAGTTTTTTATTGGTTGTTCCCAAGATCATTAATCCAGTTTTGTTGGAGTTGCCGTAGTTATAAAAACATGCCCCCGTCATTAAGTGGAGCACTGGAGACATACTCTTGAGGTCGTGGCGCAGCACATGCAGGGAATGGAGCTTGATTTTTGGGGTGCCTACAATTTTTTTTTTCTCATCGGCAAGGGTGATGAATGGAAGACAGCTTTCAATACTCGGGACAACCATTATGAAAATGTGGTTATGCTGTTTGGGGTTTGCAATGCTCCATCAGTATTTCAGGATTTTATGAATAATGTCTTCCAGGACTTTCTATATGCCTGCATCATTGTCTACTTGGACAATATTCTGGTGTACTCTAAGCCTCATCGGAGCCATGTGAAAACGGTCCTGCAGCGACTTGGGCACAACAGACTGTACGCTAAGGCTGAGAAATGTCTTTGTGATTGTGGTTGATCAATTTTCAAAAATGGACCATTTTCATACCTCTATCTGGTCTTCCATGTGCCTCAACCTTGGCGAGGATCTTCCTCAAGGAATTTGTTCAACTACATGGTTTGCTATCCCACATTGTCTCAGATCGCGAAGTGCAATTTACTTCCCCCATCTGGAGGGCCCTTTGTCGCCTTTTAGAGATCAAGTTTGACTCTTCTTCATCCTATCACCATCAGTAAAACTGGCAAACTGGGAGAATAAATAAGTCACTGAACAATATCTGTGTTTTTATACCAACTCCCAACAATATGACTGGTCGGAACTCTGTGTGGGCTGAAATTGCCCACAAAAATCATGCCGGTGAATCCACAGGTCTGACTCCCTCCTTTATATTCTCTGTTCTTCATCCCAGGCTTCCTTCCCCTGTCCCTTCCTCGTCAGATGTTCCTGCTGCTGCTGCTGATCATTTCCAGCAGGTTTGGAAAAAGGCCTAAGAACCTTGTTATGCTTCTCTGCATGTTATAAAAACAAGCTGACAAGAACAGATCTCTGGCTCCCCAGTTTTCCCCAGGTGACAAAGTTTCGCTTTCCACAAAATATATTCAGTTCTGCATGCCCTCTCCCAAGTTTTCTCAATACTCTTTTGGCCCATTTCATGTCCTGTTTTAGGTGAACCATGTCACTTACAAGCTAAAACTGCTTCGATCTCTAAAGATTTATAACTCCTTCTATGTTCCTCTTCTCAAACCAATCATTTTTAATGGGTCCCCCAAGCCCATCCCTTTAGGCCCTGTTCCTTCTGCCTCAGAAGAAAAGTATGAGGTACAGAATTCTTTGCAATACTTGGTACATTGGAAGGGCTTTGGTCCCAGAGAATGTCCCTGGGTCCCTTTTAAAGCACCTTTGGGAAATAAACATGTTTCCCATGTATAAACATGTTTCCAACATATGTGTGAACATATCCCAGCTGATAGTCACACTATCGAGCCGTACCTGGAAAATATGTATGTGAAAATTCTACAAGAGATAAAAAGACAATTCCCAAATCCTAGGAATGATGATACAAGTGATACAAGGAACACTCAGGGATATTAAAGTAAGGGTCCCCCCCTGAAGTTCCAAGGCATCTACCTTTTGTACTCAATTTTCTTGCATCTGACAAGTTCAAACCAAACAAAAATATCCCCCTAGGCCTCCTATAATAAAAGACACTCACCTCAGCCAGGAGAGTGTCAGAAATGACTTCTCTAGAGGCTAAAAAACCCTTTATATCCTTGTTTCCAGACAGGGTAGTTCTAGTTTCCATGCTTAATTTCAATCCAAAAATGACCTCATCATTTCATCTGAACCTATAAATTGTTCTTGCTACTTTTTACACGAACATTAACTGGCGCATCAGTGATGTTGAAGTGGCCAGTTCCCTGCGTCTGTATTTGAAAGCCTCATGACCCATACTGGGCAGCTCTTTATTGTTCCCAGCAAGCAGCAACCTAGTCCTCTATCCACACCTTTATGATACATTACTGCGTAGAACTATTGACATTGACCACAGTTGACTTTGGTCAGAATGTATTGTCTACTGTCTCACTAGTTATTTTTCATTTGTAGGCTGACATGGAGCTGTCAGAAAAATGGAATACTTACCTACTATAATTGAACTTTCCTGACATGCCTGCATGGGATCCCACCAATATTATTTAGGGATGATTAGTGACATTTTTAAAGATTCATACCAAGTGCAGAACACACATGTGCACACAATGACAATATAATTCACATTTGTTGCACAAAATTTAAAAGATGAGACCGTATCAAGAAACAGATATTAAAGAAGGATATGGGGACAAAGCGGAACCTGATCGAAGAAACCTCCTGATGGATTGACAGATCTGCGGGATTAAAGGTAAGTATGATTTTTTTTTTATTTTTACTTTAGTTCCACTTTAACTGTAAAAATGACCTGAGATTTATTTCTCTCATTGCCGTGTGTGCAGCGATACCCAACATGTGTTAAGATTTATGTATGCATATGTATATGTGGCAGCATGGCTGTGGGAGTTTTTATTTTTCTTTTTTACTTTTATTCAAATGTATTCTATTCAACTTTGTGATTTGATTTTATTTATTTTCTTTTACTTCACCTTTTCACTATCAGAAAAGGACTAAAAGCCTATCTATGATAGTATAATAAGGGGAGGTTTAGATTTGCCTTGGGATCGAGCGATCCCTTATGGCTCATGGCAGCTGGCATCTTGCTTAGTCACTTGCACAGTAGCATTTGCACATTTGACAGCTGGCTATAGTGAGCACTACTGGTACCACTCACTGCCCCCATTCATTTTCTATGGGGCTGCCACAGGGAGACGCTACAAGCAGCGTCTCCCCCGAGGCACCTGTTTACTAGCATAAGTAGGCAGTAACCACACCGCAGTCTCATGATCAGTGTGAACATAGCCTGTATTTTATCTATTTTTCTTTATTTATTTGCTATTATAATTTTTTAATATTTTTATTTTTTTATTTATATATTTATATTATTTATTTATTATAAAAACTTTTTTTACTATTAAAACCAGGCTAGCAAGTTCTTTGTGATATGATATTGTAGATAGAATTTCTTCTTTAAAGAGGCATCAACTCCCCGGCACAGCTTCCAAACAGCATGAGTACAAGATTGCACTTGATTTATTTACAATATGGACATTTGTGGCCAGAATCTGAAAACCATGACCCAGAATTGTTTAGTGCAGATTATTTCTAAATCATATTGGGTTCTCATTTGGCCTGCTCTGCCATCCTGAAAACATAATTCTGCTAAAACAATTACCCCAAGAAATGCTTGGGAATAGCCATTTTTGCATTGAGTAAAACATCACTGCCCAGTTTTGAACCCATCACCAAGACCCACACATGATGCTGAAATTAGAGGACTCGAAGAAAGGGAAGCAAATAAGTAAAAGAGGTGGGCAATGGGAAACACTGACCAGAGGAGAGGGCTTGATGATACTTGTGGTCCATTAGACAGAAACACGATGGGTTTAGATTAGCTGCAACTGTGATGTGTGCAATTAAATGGGACTATTTCATTTCAGGATAGCGGAGGATTCTCTGAAAGTGTAGAAGAACAAATGAAGGGTTGGAGTTCAGCTTTAGAACATGGCATGTGTATTCCTTAATCTTTTATGTGAATTAATGCCCCACAATGGATAGAAAAAGTATGAATATTATCTTTGAGCTGTTACAGGAACAAAAAATATAATAATACGTACGCCATCCAAAGCTAAAAATAGAAACTTTTACCAAACACTTTAAAACTGAGGGAGTCTCACTCAACGGAAGCGTTCCTGACATTGAGTAATATATATATAACAACAGGGCACAATAAAAGACATAGCACAACTTTACATTAGGTAACATTAGACAGCAACACAAAGCTTTCTTGTTTCATTGTGCAATTGCAGATAATTATTATAAAGATTACACAATGTAATCACAGTGGAACATATGATCATGTTCTGTCATGAATAAAAGTATTCATTGTGTAACTCAAACCAGGAAATGCTAGGAGGATGCAGCCGGGGAATAACAAATGATATTTTTTAGTGATGACTATCTGCACAGGATGGTATGCATATAAAGTTAATGTCTGAAAGAAATATGTACTATCAAGACCTGTGTTAGCCATACCTAATTGTCCTTTGCTAAACTAATCAAACCTTTCCATATTCATAATCTCTATAACAAATAACCTAATCATTCTGTAGTCCAAGATAAAACCTAGGAAAGCTAATTAGAATAAAAGTGCATGTCTGAAAAAAACTTGTAGTATCAAACCTGTGTTAGCCATACCCAATTGTCCTTTCAGTAAACTAATCAAACCTTTCCCTATTCTTAATCTCTACAACAAATAATCTAATTATTCTGTAGTCCAAGATAAAACCTAGGAGGGCTAATTAGATTCCTTAAAATAACACTTGCAGAGGGAACAGGACACATGGGAGCTCTGGATTTCACACTTGATCTCCATGTATTTTTTTGCACACCTTCAACAGATATGTTAAATGCTTTTAATGGTATAATTATTATACAAAAAAACAAATACAAGATGTTTGTTTTAAGGCTTTAAATCCACATTTCCATCTATATAGTTGGCATCAGGCTTTAGGTGTCTGGTCCACAGTGTCCATAAATAAACACCTCTCTTGCATATATCTAGGTTTTTTAACCTTCCTCATTCTCTATTGTAGGGCCACCAGCTCCCATGCGTGATATTCTTAAGATGTGGTTTTTCACTTTACATATAGCCATTGTTACCAGATTTCCAGGCATTTATCAGGGAACTTCAATGGAGAGGGGAAGCGGAGAACGACAGAGCGGCACCCTGCTGCGCACTGTCCCCCTTCGCTTCCATTGCGATAGTTCGTCGTCCACAGCCCGTGGATCCTCCAGGATGGTCGTTCGAAGGATTGACGATGGGTGCTGTACACACACCAGATTCTAGTCCGTTGTCAGCCCTGAGCCGATTATCGGACGGGAAGCATTCCAAGTGTGTACGTAGCCTTATACATAGCAATGTCTGGCACTGAAACCCCAGACTTCTCACTGTTGGATAGCATGTTCCTCTCCTTTGTTATAATGTGGCCAGCTGTCAAAATATGGCGAACCCATCATCAAATCTATTTTTTAATTTTAAGAAAAGGTATGCTAAATAATGTGAAAATGTAAAAATTACAGGTGTTTATTGTGCCCCTTGGTGATGAGGTCGCAGGGAGCAACTTGCAGGGCACAAAGGAGATCAACAATCCCACTGAGTTCCTTTACCAGTGAACTTCAGTTGGGAATTTCTCTTGACCGAAACATTATTCTAATGGTAAAGACATGGGGAAAGGTTAGTATTTAGACGTGTGTTTAGATACATAGCTACAGAACATCAGTAAGGGCAAATTTATCATAGTTTACACTGGGCCTGATTTATTAAAGCTCTCCAAGCCTGGAGAGGATACACTTTTATCAGTGAGGCTGGGTGATCCGGCAAACATCGAATGGATTTTCTTAAAAGTAATTAGCTATTTGTTAGCAAATGTTTTCAATCCTGGACCAGATCCATTCCAGGTTTGCTGGATCACCCAGCTTCACTGATGAAAGTATAGCCTCTCCAGCCTCGGAGAGCTTTAATAAATCAGGCCCACTGACTCTAATAATGAGGGGCTTAGCATTTCTGCCACTGACACTAATGAAGGATGGTTTTCATTGCTGACACTTCGTTTGAATCCAGTTATGAGAGTTGTAATAACTGGCACTGACGCTGTCACTATAGCTGATACTGACACCAATGAATGAGGGTTATTATTGTCGCCCTTGATATCAATGAATGGGGAATACATCATTGCTGCCCCTGCTATGAGTTAAAGACCATGTCCTAGAAACTCTGGTGCACCCAGCATTGCTTCTGTATAGGATTGAGAGGGAGAATGCAGGTGTTTTCTGTCCTTGTTTTCACTACAAGTATGGCCATTGAATTACATTTCTGAATTGGAAATTGCAAACAATATGTTGATTTAGAAACCCCCCACTCTTGCATTGTGATGCAAATATTGCTTTTTTATTTGAACACTACTGTTCAGAATATTGTATCCAATGGAAGTAGAAACACAATCCTTGTTTGGAGCAGTGTTTTATGTAACCTAGCAATCTTCAAAGAATTAGACAATGTTCTGTAATGTAGTAACAGTTAATTATCTGTGTGTAACGTGATGATCAGCACCGCAGAGATGTCACATGTTCCCAGGTCAGATGTCCGGACAATGTAGAAACACTGCACTGAAAAGACACAAAACTAACTGTCATACTATCTCTATTTACGGAAAAATACCAATAAAGGCAAATGTTCTCAAATCAATGATACAAATGTCTAAGTGAAGTTTCACAATGCCTAGAACTTTTTGTATTTTACCTGAAATTTACCTGATGTCAGAAGCCAGCAGTCAGAAGTTCTTTTTTATCTTAATTGAGTCCTGCTTGATTATCATTGAAAATATTATCCTACATCCATATCCAATGGTAAAAAAAAAAATCAGAAAAATTATTTGGAGTCAACTAAAAACTTTTAATATATATTCCACCTAATCAATACGAATCTCAATAAAATTTGTTCTGAATAGTTAATGAATGAATTAAGCAAAAGATAAATCATTTTCATACCTGTTTATTCTGTGTATGTTGCTGTCCTTCCAGCAGCTCTGCTCCCCTGCTCCCCCTCCCAATGGTGACACAGCATCTTAGCTAACTCTTCTTTTCCTTCTCAGTGGTGACTCAGCAGCTCAGCCAAACCCAACCCTGCTTCTATCTCCCCACATGCTAAAGCAGAAATAAATCCCACTATACTCATCTACTTTTTTTCCATCACAGGACTCCTCCATCTTCTTTCTTCTTTTTCTTCTTGCAATCTTTGACCATCTTAATTGGAAAGGCCAGGATGACATAACTCCCAAGCATGCATTAGAGATGGCATCGGTCCAGAAACATACATTCCCAGTAGGAGGGATCAGAATCTGATCTAGCCAATCTTTTAGCCAATGTTTTAGTAAGCAGTTTCATTAGATTTTGGATAAGAAGGTAAAAAAGGGGACTAATGAAAGCAATTTTTACTAAAAGGGGAACTAAACCTTGCTATACTTACCTATCCCCATTCTGTCGTATGGCGGGGCCATCTTCTTTCTTCTTCTCTTCTCATATGGGACTATCTTGACTGGCCAGGGTGGGATGATATAACTTCTGCATTGGAGCACAGGAATTGATTCATTGCTGGCAGGAGCAGGGGAAGCTGGAATTGCCATCAGAGCATGTGCAGCTCAGCTTTTTTGACAGTTCCCCAGCTCGATCAGGCAGGTAAGAAGGATTATTGCAGAAGAACATAACCTGTCCTTTTCTGATCCAACATTCTTAAAAGTGAAACTTTAGTTACACTTTAGGTAGCTCAGTTCACATTCCTCTTCTTTCAAGAACATAGCAGCTCAGCCTGCCCCCCTCCAATCTCTACAGAGGTGACTCAGCAGCTTATGATGTTCCCCCACAGAAATTTGCCCTACATCCTTTTCACAGTACCATCCTAATACCAGCTATATCACAACAATCTGTAGCTATAACACAACAAATATTTAACAGTTACAAAACATTGATACCAAAAATTTTTTTTATAAAGATAGAATGTTACTGGTAAATGTACCTGAATTTCACAGAAAATACATGCTGCACTGATGATTGCCAGCAATGTTGTATTTAATTTGAAATATATTTCTGTATATTGTTCTGTATACACAACTGGCCCAGGGCAAATAAGGAATGACACGCAAATCTCTGCCCATGATCCTAAAATTAGAAATAAATTGGGGCAAATTGGCAAAGCCCTTTTTACTCACCTTTGCTTTCCATCAGAACCAGAAGTCCAAACCCCATGCAAGCCCCATGTCAAATGATTTTGAAACTTACGCAGGGTGCTGGATGCCCTCTTCCTCCTCTCATGACAGTGTAGGTGCTTAGGCTGCATACAAACCTGCAATATTTGTCGTTGGAAAGGATCTTTCACGATACTTTCCAACGACAAACTACTGCATGATGCATGAAGAAGCGATGTACATATAGCACCGTTCTGCTCTATGAAGGGGGGGGGGGGGGGGACAACGGAGCGGCACCCTACTGCACGCTCTTACCTTCTCTTCCATTAAGATCGGTCGTCGTCCATCATCCGCGGATCCGCCAGGACGATCGTTTGGACAATGGATGACGAGCGCTGTACACATGCCAGATTCTCGTCCGATAGCAGACCTAAACCATTTATAGGACAGGAACCATTGCAAGTGTGTACGTAGTCTTAGGCAGGAGGGTGCCGCTGTGATGTTCTCCCCCTCCCCTCTCCATAGAGCAGATTGGTGCTATATGTACAGCACTCATTCATGCATCGTGCAGTAGTTTGTCTTTGGAAAGGATCATGAAAGATCCTTGCCAACGACAAATATTGCACATGTGTTTGCAGCTTTAGTGATTGTTCACATAGGCTAAAATGCTGCACTCCCTAAAGAGCTGAGAACAATCATGCAAGAATAGCCTCCACCTGATGTAAGAAACTGTCAATTCAACCAGGTAAAAAGTAAAAAATGTAAACAATTCAACCTGCAAGCAGTGATCAGAAACTAATACATCTGAAACTATAAAACTATAAATCTATATATATATATATAATTTTTTTTAAGTATCTTTGTTGCAGAATCAGTGACGTTCCTGAGCTAGAAAGTATCTGAATATATGAACTATGTAACAAAAAATGTCCATTGTAATACCACATCTGTCCAGTAGATGGCAGTATGAACTGCTCTCATCTGTTCTCTTTTTATAGTGGCTCACTATTGGAAGATCTTAAAGCGAAAACTTTATTTGAAACAAAACAATTAAAATGTATTACAGTTTAGACCCTTTGTATTTGTAATCTTTATGGTTGATGAATATATTCTGTTTAATTTTGTGCTGCTAAAACTTTTTGTATAATTAACACTAAATTGGGAAGTGCTATGTTTTAATTAAACACTGAAAGTCTATGGTGGTTGAACTATGTAATTCATGATAATGAACTCAAAGACTGTTTATTTGTAAGGTGTACGCAATTGTTTTTAAAAGAAATGTTTTCCTTTACAAACTTAATGCAGCTTTATTGCTCAAAGTTAAAATTGTACTGAATTTATTTGCAGATACATTGATGTAATATTACATATATCTGCGAGAGTAATGTGTTGTATTTCACTATGTTGAGTAAAATAAAGCACAGAAGCTAGGTTATTATTTTGTCACATGATTATTTTAGTTAAAACTAATGTTAGAATTCTCTGTTAGCGGCAGCATATTATATACAACCTTACAACCCAACAAGGTGCTTCCTGACTCCTCTTCACATTGCCCTGGGAAGGTCCATTTATTTTCTATGGGTCCTCAATGCATACTGCAGACCAAAAAAGCTAACCTGATAGTCTTAGATGTCTTATAGGGTTTTATATCTGTGATATGTTTATTTCCCTAGTGGTTGAACTTGATGGACTTAAGTCTTTTTTCAACCTAACCTACTATGTAACTACAGTACATATGCACTAAGGATTATAGAATGTTTGTTCTGAGTATATAGGTGTATTGGGTGACATTTAAAATATTGACCCCCCCTAAAGTGCATACGTTGTATTATAACACACATTTAAACTTACCAAGCTCATGTAATAGGCCTAAGAGTACAGCATACCAGGCACATTTATCTGTAAGGCTGGTAACACAAAATTTGTGGCGCCATTTATCTTGAAAGGCACCCTAACATAACACAATGGGCCTGGATTTAATTCCCTACTATGCAGAGGTGTGAAATATTTGTGTGGTGCATTGAGTTGACATAAAGTTGCTGGTTTGTCTTGAGGATTGAAAAACAAACTCTGTATATCATCTACTGCATTGATATGTGATGTGATTGTAAAGGTGATCACTATGTGAAAAGGTAGTGTTAAACCCCGTACAGACATCCAGTGATTATCACTGTAAATTATCTTTACAGAATAAACAAGTGCTATATGTATAAGGCCATTTTGTTCTATTAAGAAAGTGAGGGGGAGGATGAGTGAGCAGCACCTCACTGTGCTCTCTTCCATAGGAATACTCATTGGTCATTCATGGGTCCACCACATGATAAATGGCATTGGGTTATCGCTGTACACATGTCGCATGACGACAATCATCTGATATGTGTACGAAGCTAAAGTGGGGCTGTCTATTGATGTTTTTTTTAGCAGTCCAGCATGTCCACTAATGACCACTATTGTGTATTATTTAGAAGGCCCCCTCCCAAACATACCCCCACCACCATAAAACAAAAGAGGAGCTGTCTATACAACACTTGTCCGTTCTACTGCCACTGCAAACGCTTACCAAAAATCATTTCCAGCAATTTTTTTTGAATGTGTGTATGGAGCTTTAGGTATGGTGAAAAGATCAATGTGCTGCCCCATAAAATTAGCCCACCTAAAATAATAACATTTGCAGTTAAGAACTATATACATACATACACCGGGCACATGATTACATTTTGTAACATAGGTATGCACCATGGGATGAGGGGTATTGATGTTTTCCCGAAAACTGAGGTTGTATTGCTGAGCTGCTCCTGGGTTTTATTGTACAGTATAGTCAGCCGCTTTTCTAACATCGAGTGACTGAACATTCAAGAACTCCCTCTATTGTGTGCATAGGGATTTGTAGGCTCTTGTTTTGTTGGTGCCATAGAGAATCAATCAGCAGGCTTTTATCATGGCACCAGTGCCCTGCCCCCTCTGATATCCCTGGCTATGTGGTATTATCAGTGCAGAGTTAGCCTGGGGCCCACACCCACAGTCTGCAGCTAGATGTGGCTGGATGCTGCTGATTACAATGGTAAGCACATGGGTGCTGCCTTACTCTGCACTCTCCCTGCAGTCAGCATTTGTTAGAGATATTCTAACATCCACATTTACTCTCAATTATTCATTCTGGTCTTTAGGAAATCATTTCATTTTTAAAAGTTCTTTCTCTGTGTCAAGGGTTCTCTAATCACCTTGGAGTTAGGTGTGACGATCAATGATCTGTTAGGTGTGATCTGATCAATTTTGTAAATAATATTTATAGTTAGGTGTGATCTGATCAATTTTGTAAATAATATTTATAGTCCATATTGTTTCATACAGGCTTTTAAAATATCAGCTCAGTGTGACGTGCTTTGTAAACTGTAAGAGCCTGGCTACAAACATAAACAATTATTGTATATGGACTTTTCTCTACATGACAACCTTTTCTACATAGTAACATGCACCATGTGAACACTAGAAGCTACTTTGTAGCAGAAAAATAATAGAAAATAGAAGGGCTCTAATAATTTAATGCTTAAAGCAGACCATCCACGAAAACTAGTTTCCCTCCCCAATTACCCATTCTGTACAGGTGACAAAAGGACTAGTAAAGGAGGAAATTACATTTACACACCTTTTGTGAAGTTATATAACACAATAGTAGTTAAGAATTAGCATCACATAGGTTCTAACATATGCAGGACCCTTTTCACACCTTTGCCTTTAAACAGTTTCTTGGGGTAAGGAGACAAAAACCCTCTTTAAAGTAAACCTGTACCTTGCCCATAGTATCATTTTTATCTTGTGTGGATTGACAATCTGTTGGGGTTGTTTGTGGTATAATGCCGCAGTGTGGAGGGATGTATGTTTTTATCTGCGAGTGTGTTGTGGGGGATTTTAATGTAGTGTTATGCACTGCGTTGCAATTCCATGTATGTTTGAACCCTGACTGTATTGTTTTCGATTTATGTGATTAACAAAATTCTTTATTCAATCAAAAAATCAGTTTTATCTTCTCAGCAGATTTTTGTTACTCCAATCCACAGGTAATTGTCTTCCATGGGACCAGCTCCCTCAACCATAATAACATATTCAAACCATTGAAATAACTTTTAACCCATTACTATATTCACAGCTCACTGTAAATCAGCATGGTGGTCATTGGACAAAATGCTTCTTACATTGCTAGCCAGTGGGAAGAACTGTGATTACCCTTAGAGAAAGGCAAAAAGATCAGCGTAACTGCCTTAAACTGGGATTAACCTATGAATATAGTAGGGATATTAGATTGTGAGCCCCTCCAAGGGACAGTCATTGAATTTCTTCTTACCTGGCGGTACTATTTATTCTCTGGAAAAAAAGATTAGGACAGGAGGAAAGCATAAAAATAGTAGGCACAGTTATATGGACCCCTCCCTAAAAGTGAACCTGTTACTTTGCCTAGTAATTGAGAGCTAAAATGTTTATTTTTAAAGTCTGCCATTGGTTGCTATGCTTGCTATACTTTATTCATTTTATGCCCCCCACACTGTTTATGGAATAAGCGCAGAATATTCCATCATTTATGCTAAAAACAAGTTAAAATGCACATTTAGGTTGCCTCACTCACCTACCAAAATGAAAGTTAAAAGTTTGGGTGGAGGTCTCACTTAATAGTCTTCTGTGCCATAAGCAGTCTCTATAGTGCAATGTTAGGATCTGTATGCTGATTTACTACTGCCTGTATACTGCTTTTATTCAACTAAAGAGGACATGTTAGTGGTTCAACATGTCGAATAGGTAGATCATTCTAGAGCCCAGTGATAAAGCAGCAGTATGACCTTACTGCAGCCATACTGCACATTTATAAAGAAAAGCACTGCATTATACAGATATGTACTCCATTTTGCTTGCTTTGCTTGGATTACAAAGCTAGTGGTACTTCTTTTATTATATTAGACGCTATCACTGCCTGAAAAAAAATGCAGGAACAAACACAGAAAAATCAAAACTTTACAACTTAAAATCAGAATGAATTATAAAATACCCTTGCAGTGGGTCCCCCCCCCCCCCCCCCCCCCCCCCCCCATACACTGCAAAAGGTTTTCGTTAGGGGGAACACTGATGGCAGCCAGTGCTGTTCCCTCCTACATTTTAGGTTGCAGGCAAATGAGCAATACAAATTTTGGGGGACTGGTTGAGTGAGTGGAAAAAATCTAAAGGATCAAGGGATAAGATACATAAAAATGCTTTTTAATGGTAATTTTCTTTATTCACTTTCACCCTGGTTTTAAACTTGTTAGCAATTTTAACTACTTGAAAAACCTCCCCAGCACAACCCCCTAACACCTCATAGCACTCTCCTCTTTAGAGGGTGTCTATTATTGTCTATGCCGACCCAACTTTGCTACTGCTCCCCTAACTTTCTTATATAGCCTTTTATGAAGCAGCTAGAGAAAGCATGAAGAGGAAAATTTGTAAGTTTTTCTTGTGTCACATGAAAAAGTAAAAGTAACAGGTTAAGTGCCTTGTTGAATATCAAAATGTGTAAAAAAAAACTTATGACTAAATAAGTATGACTTATTTTTATTAGTACTACTTTTTAAAAAAAAAGTATGACTAAATGGTTAATTGGTGTTTTAAAATTATTGGTGAAAACTGATGTCTACTCTGCACTTATATATTCTCTTTATTACATTCATTACAATGTCTGGTAACTTTAGGGAATCAATAAGTTTGAGAACACCAGACCTCAACCCTTCCACCTAGGTCAGGGGTCTGCAACCTGCGGCTCCGGAGCCGCATGTGGCTCTTCAGCCTCCTTGTTGTGGCTCCCTTCGGCTGCCGCGGGGAGATCTCTGATGGG